>NC_069715.1:30705975-30775975 GCF_027358585.1 Pangasianodon hypophthalmus | reverse complement strand
AGGAATACACCCTGGAGGTGACGCGAGTCCACAGCAGAGCACGATTAATACATTTAAATGAAGCCTAATCGTCTAATAGTGAATTGATGTATAGTTATAGTTATAGTTACGTTTTGAACATACTGTACAATATGACGTTAGTTCTGTTTTCTGACCCCTGAAACGCTAGGCTTGACCCTGTCTGTAACAGTGTACCAGCTCAGGAAAGTGTGTGTGTATATCTACCACAGATGCCGGTGGTGCTGGTTGCCATGGTGACATCGAGGCTGATGGTGAACTCGTTGCTGTGTGGAGTGAAGCTGAGGGTGAAGCCGTGCTTCTCCGAGCGTAGCTGATGAAGCAGAGCTCCAATCTGAGTGACGGCTACACCTCCTCGTCTGAAGGGTACTGGAGTAACCACACCGTCTACTGTCACCTACATCACACACACACACACACACACACAGCTCGAAAGCGTTCCTGATGTTCTGTGCCAGCCAATCATCATGCAGGATGCACACAGATTATACGCTCCATGGATGGCCACAGCCTCGGCCAATCTAAATCCACATGCCATTTACACTCTGACAGAAAAAAGCTCAGTACACCAATTTTGTTCCTGTTTCTATTTAAGTCTCACTGTACTCAGATTTTTTTCCATTTTCTTCTTAATTTGGTCTTGGCCAATCCCCGCCCACCAGCCAGCTCTCCTCTATCATATGACAGCTACCAATCGGGGAGGGTGAAGGCTAACATGTGCTTCCTCTGAGAAACGTGATGCATCTTTCGATCTGCTGCTCATGCTGCGTGACAGAGCGGCGTAACACACTCGGAGGAAAGCGCTATCCACCATCTTCCACATACAAGAGCTCACAGATGCCCATGATTGGCCAGTGTCCCTATGATTGACAGGGGAGAGCGAGTATGCCCCTCCCACCCAGACAGCACGGACAGTTTTGCTCTCTTGACTCTCAGCCACGGATGGCTGTGGCATCGTCAGGAGCTGAACTCTAGAGCGAACACTTTTACCTTCATATCATCTCCCAGCACCACACGAGTTCCACCTTCTCTCAGTTCCAGGCTCTTCATGCAGATCTGACTGGGTGAGTCCCGACATTTGGTCGTGTTAAGCACTAGCTCCGCCCCTCCTGATCGTAGCAGCGAATAGGAGCAGGAACCTTTCAGTTTCAGAGCCACGCCCCCAAACGACACCACGTGACTGGTGGAGCTGCCGATACACATACCTGCAGCAGGTACAATCTATCAGACAATGCAATACTTTCATCTTTGCAGTGTGTGTGTGTGTGTGTGTGTGTGTGTGTGTCCTCACAGGGGCAGGCCCAGGTACAGCCGCAGGTCTGGTTCACTTTTATAGCATGGAGGTTGTTTTTGCAGGTCGGAGGCTCCAGTCTCTCACAGTTCACTCTGTGGCTCTGCAGGGTCACGACCCCGGACGGGTTACAGAGCAACGAGTGACAGCCATCTGCTAACAGCCACGTCTCTCCAGGCTAACACACACACACACACACACACACACACACACGCACACACACACACGGATTAAACAAAAACGTTCTCATGTCTGTCACTGATGAATTTTGAAAAGGAGACACTCAATAATCCAGTTCTATTAATCCTATGTGTTATATAAAATAATAATAATAATAATAATAATAATAATAATAATAATAATAATAATAATAATAATAAACATGCATCAGTCCACTATTGACAACATTTTATTTCACCTTTTCAAGATTTTATTTAATCAGAAAAATTAATCCGAAATTACTCAATTGATACTTATTACTTGAATGTTAAACTAACACTTGGTATTTATTCAATACAACAAAGAAATAAACGCACAATTACTGAGACAGCAAACTGACCGTTTAGGTAATTATTTAACTCAATCGGAAAAAAATGTAGCCTATAGAATATAGAATTTAACAAAAATGTAGAACTGATGAAATCAAAAACAGTTCTTGGTAGTGGACTCAGACTTTACTTGCTGTATTCACAAAAAAAAGAATAAATTACTTGAGTAAAATGAGTAAATTTAGATGTAAAGCAACTGCTAAAGAAGAACAATGTTTTAATCAGTAGTCAGCATCAACCTCCTTTAATGTGTCATTCTTTAATAAATAAAAAAATGTAATTGCTGGTAAGTTGCTGTGGTGTAAGAGGAATAAAACACTTGGGGTTGTGCTGTTAGAGGAAAATAATCAACGCTCAGAGTGGTAACAGTAACTTCGCTTCATCACACCACGCTGTCACTCAGTAATTTACTGTAACACACACAGTGTTTGTTACTTAATTACTTTATGTTTATCTTAAGATTTCTGTTGCTTTAGTAGAGATTTTAGGTTTTTAACTGTAGGTGTGAAGCTGAGAATCTGGTGTGTTGTGATGAAGTCGAGGCTTTAATGAAGTGATGATGGTGTTTGTTAGGTTTAAGGTGTTTGAAGTTCAGAAGTAGGAGGTGATGTGTTTAAAACTCATCTCACCTTCCTCTCCTTTCCATCATCATCCACACACACTCCAGGAGGACCAGCTGAGGAACATCATCATCATCATCATCATCATCATCATCACCATCATTTTCATTTCATACCTTGTGTGTGTGTGTGTGTGTGTGTGTGTGTGTGTGTCTCACCCCTGCAGAGTTTGTCAGTGAACGATCGGTCCAGCGTTACCATGGCGAGCAGGTCGTTAGTGCTCCTCAGCTCTATGATGTTCTCTTGTGTGTGTGGGCCAGCGAGCATGATCAGCTCGTTCCTATCGTACTGCCTGCCCAATCCGATGGGGAAAACTGATACACCTGGATTACACACACACACACACACACACACACCTGGATTACAAACGAGTCATGAATTAACCTGCTTCAATATAAAAACAAGCTTAAAGTCACATACCAGCAGTAAGAGCCTCGTTTGCAGGCTCCTGCACCGAGTCCATCGACCTGTCAGTCACCAGCATCACCACCACCTTGGCCACGCCCATCCGGGCCCCACTTGCAGAGGAAATGGAGCTCTGAACAGCCAATCGTAATGCAGCACCTAAATAAAGCCACAATAACGCTTCAACAGACGAGAAAACAACAACAACAACAACAACAGCAACAACAATTTACATCTCATTTGAATGAAATCTAAATGAAGTGTAGTGTTTAATCACAACAACGATTAACAAGCTTAATAACACAATCGTAATTATTACAATTATTCAATTCCCAATTCAATAACAAAATCTTATTAATTTTTTTAATTTTATCATTTTATATCAACATTAAATACTACTCTTTGCTCCTGTTGCTGATTTTCAGTCACATTATTTCAGTATATTATTTAAATCCTGAATATAAAACATTTATTAAATTCAGTAATCAATATTAATTGATTAATTGATTACATTCGATATTTATCCAATCAATTATTTAATAATTATTTAATAATCAATTAATATTAATTACTGAATTTAATTGAATTCAATAATTAATATAATTATAATTAATGCTGAATAATTAATACATGATTTAATGCATAAGTCAAATAAAATGATATTATTAACTTTAGCTGAACTTAAATATCACATCAACAATTACTGTATGTTTAATTAATTAATAACAATTTGGTCATAATTATAGTATAATTAAATTATAATTAGAAAAGTATTCATATAGACTACATAGGTCCTGAATTTGATTTTCATTAGTTTTTTAAAATAATGTTTGTTTTATAAAATTCTTCTTGACATAATATTTTATCTTTAAATAGAAATGTAGGACAGATAAACCTCAGTACTGGACTTTTGGACTGTTATGATCCCTAAAACATTTCAGTGCAGCTCTGACACATTCTTAAATCCTGCTATTTGTTGTGTTCTGTCTTTGTGTGGAGCAAATACCCAGTTTTGGTGAATTATCTGCTTTGCTATGTAATTTATCCACCAGCTGAAGAAGGTTTTCTGTGTTCTGTGCATCTCTCCAGCTCACAGGCTCCACGGGTTTCTCGCCGTACAGCGCCACCGCTACCTGAGTTCCGTCACGGCCTGAAACACAAACACACGCTCACAGCAACACTGGAATATACTGGACGTGTGTAACGTGCTTGAATGAGATGCAGGACACAAACAGCTAAAACAATGCTAAAACAATGATCATGGCCGTGGTCCATAAAGGAAGGTCCATAATCAAAAACAAAAACACGAGCAGAGAATTAAAACCCAGAAACACAGAACTCAGTTTAAATAGACACACTAATAACACAATTAACACAATCAGGTAACACACCAGTGACAGGACAGGGGCGGAGACAAGACAGAAACCAAAACAAAGTCACATGACCATAACAAACAAAAACAAAACAGTGGACTGAGGAACGAGCCACACACCTGAGAGGTGACACTCGTGCCGATATGCAGTGTAAAGTGTTTAATGTGTTTCTGTGCATGCATTCAAGTTCAAATAATAATATTATATAAATTATATAAAAATAAAATCTGCTCACTGATATGACTGTTCCTTATAAAGGATTTAACGAATGTTTTCAGGTCCTCAAACTGATCACCCGAAGTGGCTCTGAGCAAAAATAGGACATCCATAGGCTTGGAGCAGGGCACTGAAACACACACACACACACACACACACACACTTTTATCTTTTACTCATTTCCAAATAAAATTCAAAAAATAGCTGATATAAAAGAAGTTGGAGTCAGTTATAAAGTTAAAAAGTGGACGTACGAGTTATTATAAACTGTTTATATCACATTCCAAAAGAGGGATGAAAATGTTTGAATTAATATTATTTTGTTTTTTTCATTATTATTCATTATTATCTTTGACCATTTTTGTTATTTAAAGTAAATTAATTTCATTTTTGTCATAAGAAGGGTGTACAGACTTTTGCACTCAACTATGTATCATAACTGCTAGCTATTATTAGCATTTGTTGAGTCTGCATTGTTAGCGCTATTAGCATGCTAGATTAGCGATGTATAGCTCTTGTTACTTAGCTGTAGTCAGTTTTCTGGTGGAAGGGTGCACTAATTTTTTAGCATCCATAAATGCCTAGAATGTGTGTTTTTTTTTTTTTTTACAATAGTGACTCATTTTTGTGCTTTTACCTTAATTGTTTGAATAATTATGAGTTTACTTTATACTTAAAAAAGTAAAGAAAGTAAAAAAGTAATTTTAAAGTGTACTTGAATTGTGCTTGAATCTGTAACCTGAGTAACATTTTTGTGTGCTTCTACCTCCTCTGGAGGAATAAAAATAAAAAAATAAACTGTATGACCATTTTAAAAGAAGGTGAGATGCTGTTGTAGTGTGTGTTCTGACCTGAAGGGGGCAGCGTCGCTCTGGGTGGCAGCTCAGGCTTAACCAGCCCTTTTACTGTCCTGCTGATGTTGACCAGCAGGGGTCCCAGTTTTATCAGCTGCTTTGTATCATTCAACATGATTGGTGCGTGAGGGAAACTCAGTAGCTCAAGATCCATCTCCCGCACGCGAGGACCGATCCCGATGGGGAATATCTTTGTGTGGGTGGAGTTTGGTGGCCTCTGGATCACATCAGTGGGTGGATTTTGGGTTATGAGGAACACCATCTGGTCTGGAGAGCGACTTGGCGCCTCGGTGGTGATGGACTCGTAGACGGAGCGGATGGCGTGGCCCGTGTTGATCTGCTCGCCACCTCGGAAGCGGATCTGCTGCAGTTTGTGCAGGAGGTGCTCCCGTTGCAGCAGCTCCATTCGGCTGATCTCCACGGTAACCGTGAAGGAATACTGCATCACCGTGACGCGGTATTTCTCCTCGTCTTGCTGCTCAAATGAGGCCAGGACGTCAGCGAGTGCATCTCGGGTGCGATTGAAACTATCTTCGCCAACGCTATCTGACCCCTCTAGCAGGATGATGATGTCATGCAAGGTCACGGTAGAAGGAGGAAAAGTAGTTCCAGGGCTGAGGATGCTGGGAAATGGAGTCATAATGGCAGCGGTTGGAGGAACGGTGGCAGGCACTGTGCTGAGACGGACTGCCACAGGACTGGTGGTGGTGCTAGTGGCAGAAGTCTTTGTGGGTTTCTGGGTGGTTGGTTTCTTTGGAGGTTCAGGGTCCAACCCCAAGGTGCAGAGGTAATCGGTAATATCCAAAGCTCGGGTATCCAACTCTGCTGCGCTGCTCAGAACATACGCCCGACTACTAGGCGTGGCTTTTGTAATTTCATTGATCTGCGCCATGTTGACGTCAGGCCCCAGAGCAATGCTGAGAACTGTGATGTCTTTCTTCTTCAGCAGGCGCTGAGTAGCACGCATGGGCCGGGGGTTTTTACTAGCCGTCAACAAAATAGCAACACGACCCGCGTGTTCTCGCTTGTTCTTGTCGTAAATATAAACCGACAGATACTTGATGGCTTCGTCCATAAAGGCAACGTCGCCGCCGCTGTAGTGCATATCACGCACCATTTTCTTGAAGATCCACTTCTGCACCTGCATATTGTAGCTCTTCACTCCAGAATGGAAGAGGAGCACCGTGGCCCGGGTGTGTGCCGAGCCCATCCGGAAACGTTCCACCACACCCAGGATGAAGAGCTTGACCAAGCTGAAATCTTCCTCGCTGAGAGATGAAGAGCCGTCCACCAGGAAGGCCAGGTCCATCGCTCGATCACAGGCGTCCTCCGGCACCGGTGTGGAGAAGGGAAATGGCGTGGGCGTGGTGAAACTGGTAACAGGGCTCAGTGTGGAGGCGGGGCCAGAGAGAGGACATGGACCACACGTCAAAGTGTTCTCCTCACAGTGACTGAAATGCAAGCGGACAGCATGCTAAGCTAGCAGTATTTACATTTGACAAAAAAAATTATTTCCTTCTTCAGTCTGCATTTTCTATCCCTGAATTTTTTCAGGTTTAAAGGCAAGCACTTGTGTTTAAAAAACCCACCTCAGGAAAAACTTCTACTCAAGAAAAATCTCATAAACGTGAACTTCATGTAGATGATTTTAATAATCTGAATGATGCCTCCAGTAAATGGACTTGACTTTCCCCACATAACACAATCCTGATGTAACATTAGACACTGAGTAAGACCCTAGGCAATAGGACATACCATATCTGACAGAGATGGGGGTCATCGTGATTGAGAATGATCTGCTTTCCATGTGAAATTCGTTCTCCGCCGTGCATGCACACCTGACACTGAGACGGATCCACACAGCGCTGCAGAACCTCGTCTAAGACCTGACCTGAAGGGGAGAGAAATCATAATCTGGTGAAACGTAGTGACAGTGAGGCTGTTTGTCCAAAACAAGAAGTGGCCTCAACTAGAACCTTGTGGTTCTCCTTCTCTTCTGGTTCATCAGTTTATATCACATACCAGCAAAAAAGCTGATGAAACACCAAGACAAAAAACATCTGCAGCATGACGAAAGTTTCAGCGTTTGATGAAAATATGACAAAACTAAGTTATATTGTAGGGATGTTATCAAGTTACACCCCAAATGATCCAAAAATAAATAAAAAATAACAGATTTCTGTTCTCTTATTCTGTGTTCTTGTGGTTATAAAGTAAATAAAAACATTTGGACTTCGTTTCGGTGAAATGTATGTTTTCTGAAAGTTGAGGTGACTGAGAGCTTTTCTGGTGCTGTTAGTTTCTGTGTTTTGTGCAGTGGTAAAGGGTTTGTGTGACAGTTCTGTGTAAACATGCATGTAGATGAACTGTAGATGTTTTTTTCCGTGTGGTTGGTACCTGGTGGGCAGGAGGCGTGGCAGCCCTCGACGCAGCTGCTGGGGCAGTTTAAGGGTTCTGGATGCTGGCACGTTACAGGACAGGCTTTTCCACAGGCGTTAAAGCGCCACTCACACTCCAAACCTGCGTCCTTATTCAGCTCCTCACAGCTCAGAGCTGAAACACATCATCACTCAGATCACACACCAGCGAGCGACAAAGCGACAGACGAGCGTTCGTTTTCTACGTATGTGCACGACATGATGATGACATTTCAGTGAAATTCAATTTGAGGGTTTCTCAGTTCCATGCAAATTAGCGACTATGATGCTGTAAAGCAACAAATCCAGATGATTGGCTCGAATGATTCCTCAGGCCAATCCTACAGCGTGTGTGGTCCGATGTTTCTTCAGTTCCCAGCTCACAAATGCAATTAGTTCCCATTTAATATTTGCTGCAAAAATTGGAAGAAAAACTTATAAGCATAGACTCATCTTATTCTGTCATATACGACCTCTCATTAAAAGTGTATAGAGATGTTACGAAGAAAAATAAAGCTTGGGAAGGAAGTAGCAGAGATCACTGGTGCCTCTGATGAGTGTATGTAGCTAGTACAGATAGCTTGCTTTGCTAATCTAATCTAAGAACCAGGCTTTTATGAACCTGTATGACATTATTAGCCAGTGACATAAACTTCTGCTATGTTTCTTTCACCTGTAAGGAAAAATCAGCTGCCCTTGTGGGTTAAATTGGTATAACGCTCTAATTTTTAGCCAATAGATTCCAATGTTTTTTTTTAATCATCATCGCTTTACTGCACCATAGTTACAGGTTCTCCATCTGTTCTAGATCAGGACATTGGACTCACGGCACAGATCGTTGGACCTCCACTCCACTACCACTCCCCTCTGAGCGCACTCGTGAGCGTAGGCTGCCACGGCGTCACAGAAACAAGCGCAGTCTCCGACAGACGAACACGAGCATGTGTCATACGTGCAGATCTCCCAGAATGGCTCAGGATCCACCTGAGAGACACACAGAACCCTGGTGAGATAACGTTCTGCTTGGGATTAAATGAATAAAATGTTCACTAAATGTGGAACAAAAAGTCAAAAATGTTACAAATTATGTTCAGATATTTTGACCTGAGAGTGAAGAGGTGAATATACAGTTCTACAAATGTGCATGAGATATTATTTATAATCGATCGTGCGATTTTCATTGCAGTCACTTAATCTTCATCTCCAACCAGAGAAACGAAAAGTAAGAAAAAAAGTTCACTTTGGATTTCAGGAGGAAGCCCAGACATGTGAAGGTTTTTTTTTAAATTATTCTTTTTAGTATTGATCTTGTTGAGGTGTGTGTTTTCCTGAGAAAACCCTTCAGAGAGTGAAACTTTGATTTTCTAAAATACGTGTCTGAAAACTACAGGCTTCCCTGAACTGCATGTTTCTCAATCAGAAGTAAAGTTTTAGAATTATAAAGTCTGGTGAAAAGAGAGAAAATTACATTTTAAAGATTCACCAACGATATGTTGTCAAAAAGCAGCAATTATCATATAAATAAAACAAAAATAAATAAAAACAGCTATAAAATATTAAACATGCCTATTTATGATGGGAAACAGGTAATCATTTTGATTATAAACATATCCACATCAGGGATTTGACAAACCGAAGTCTCATCGCTGCAGATCGCTCTTACATCAGTGTGGAAATAATTTCTGATTAATTCTATTCTCTCGTCTGAGAAACTTTAAAGTAAACAACAACAACAACAACGTGATGCTTCCAGGGTTTTCTTCCCTCCTCCGATTACAGCCACGCCCAGAGTACAGCCACACCCAGAGTACAACCACGCCCAGAGTACAGCCTAACAGCTTTCACTGAGCACATATAAGATCAACACATTGAAGGTTTTGCTTTTCTGTGTGGCACGTTGTCTTCGTGTCCCCGTGACATCTGACGGGTTTGCAGATGGTCCTCAGTCAGAGTTTTCAGATTGATGCATCGATTTAAAAAGCAATCATCAAAATGAATCATCAACAATCATAATTTTTTTAATTGAATTATTATTATTGATTAGAATTGACTATAAACTGATGATTATAGATTATAATTCCTTATAAATCTGTAAGTATATAAAAAAATAATTTGCCTAGAACTCTTAAAATAGTCCTTCTGTACGTCATCATTATTTGTGAATTAATTTTCACAAATACTCCAGATTCCTAACAAAGTTAGTCACATATTGATGGGAGAATAAGAAATCCAATCATATCGTATTGGATCAGATTTAGTGCGATGGTCAAATATTAAATTGTTGCCTTATAAATGTGGTGTTTTATATCATTTTTCAGCACAGATATGTGACCGTTATAAATGAAACTATAAATGAACTAACATCCTTCTTGAAAACTGAGCTGTGAATAAATAAAAATACTTGTTTTATAATTCAAACAAAATAACAAAAAACCCTGCTCTTTGTGACAATACTCAATAAGTTTATAATAATAATAATAATCATAATAATAATAATAATAATAATAATAATAATAATAATAATATTTCCTAAAAATAATGCAAGATGTGATGTTTATGTTCTGGATGATCTTGCAGACTTTAACGGGTTAAAAAATATATATTTTTAAAACTGTATTTTGTTATAAAATCAGAAGAGCGTGTGTGAGTGTGTGTGATACTGACCACACTGTTACACTCCCTGAAGGGGGCGCTGCTGAGCACACGACACGACTGCTCCACTGTCACCAGTTTCACCATGTCAGTGTTGCACTCAGAGGGCACCTACACACACACACACACACACACACACAAATACATTTACACACACTCGTACAGTATATAAGCATATTTCTGTAGTTTACGGCGCTGTGAGAACTCGTCACCTGAACAGCGTCGGCGCAGCTCGGTCGAACCTTCCACGAGTTTCCAAAATCTACAGGATCCACCTCCATCTGATTATTACTGCTCAACAGGTCATTATTCTGACTGCCATCAAAGTTACCACACAGACCACAAACCTTGCTCTGAAACACACACACACACACACACACACACATTATAGCAAATTTCATTACTCCTTTCATGAAGTCTTCAGTTACATTTACATTTATGGCATTTGGCAGAAGCTCTTATCCAGAGCGACTTACAATAGTGCTTTGAAGTCTATCAAAAATACATTCTGATACTGGCTCGCTAGGTCACAAACTAGGAATACCATCAGTCCAGTTAAAGGTGTTTGTGTATAAATGAAGCTGTAAACGTGTCGAATCGCTGCTTTCAGAGGTGGAACTACTTTTTCAGAGGGAGGAGTTTGTGGTAGTTGTGTGTCTCTGATGGCGTATGGATTCCACAAAACCTTCAGGAAAGTGTAAAGGAGCCGGAGCTACTTTTTACTCTATTGCTGCAGTGTGTGAAAGTTACAGATAAAAGATAAAAGTCCATAAGAACAGCTTTGGGAAGATTTTCTCTCACGTCCGTCTCATCTGAACACCGACACTGTTCCTGTGGAACGGCTGCACGTTTACATTTCTGTTTTACAGTCGAGGGATTTAAATATTTATGGCTATATTCTAAGTCAGCGACTTAAGTCAGTATTTCGGTTACGCGTATTCAGAATCGGGTTACGCAGCTGCTTAGGCCAGTTTTCTGGATGTTGATTCTGATTTCTTCGTATTCTAGGAAAAAGATGTCATGTACGGCAATTAATAAGAAAGTGTGCATGTAAAGTTTTCTAGTGTCTACATCTTAACTAAAACAGATGAGTGGCAGCTTTTAATGTCTAACGTTAGGTAAGTGGAACACACGCTGAGAGGTTTCACACGCTAATGAACTCAAAACCTTCTCCATTTACTGTGACAGAAAGCGAGGAGAGAGTACTAATCTGAGATGGAGGAAGGGGCGGGGCTAAAATACACAAATCTGAGATGGAGGAAGGGGGGTGGAGCTAAAATATACAAATCTGAAATGGAGGAAGGGGGCGGGGCTAAAATATACAAAATGTGTAAAGATTGAGAGGTTTGGATTTTATTCTTTTCTCAGTACAAGTAAACAAGTTTTCTGTGTTAATCACACTCACTACAAATACAGTAGACAGAGATTAGAGTGAAATAACAATGAGGTGTACCTTAAATGTGTGTGTGTGTGTGTGTGTGCTGTGCATTACCCTGTAAACACTGTTGATCTGCAGTATAATGCGAGTCCCCATGTCCCAGGTGAGAGAAATGTGTTTTCCAAGGAGAATGATGTAATAAAGTCCAGAACGTACGATCTCAACTTCCGTCTCCTTCATCACCGGCCTCCTCATCTTCACCTGCAGTTACACAACATTAGTATATATGTATACTAACATTACTAACATATATATATATACACAGAGAAGTGTGTGTGTGAGAGAGAGAGAGAGAGAGAGAGAGAGAGTGAGAGACCTCTCCTTTCTCCATGGTGATCAGTCCTCCCATGTAAAACACGCTGATGCTCTTACTGCACCTGTTACCTACGACCCCACAGGCCGAGTTTTCCACCAGCACCCGGAATGTTCCATCCACACCGTTACAGTAATCCTACACAGAGACATGTTAATTATCCAACGTTTCCCTTACGCAAAAATCACGTACATTCCACGTGTGATGATAAATGAATCGTGTAAAAAAAATCGCAGGAAAATAAATGATTCATGGGAAACATTCACATATAAAAAAGCGTGAAACACAGTGTATGAAGTTCGTGTGACTTTTCTGTAAGACTTAAAGAAAATAAAACACCCACCGACACACACACACACACACACACACACACACACACACACACACACACACACACACATGAACGGATGTATGTGACTAACCTGAGCGAGGATATACTGACAGCGTCCTGGGAATGAGAATTTCAGTCCATCAAAGCTGATGTAGTGCGACTCTCCGACAGTCCGACACACACCGTCACACACTCGCTGAGTGCACTTCCACTGCCGGCCTTCACACACACTGTCACATCACGACACAGTCACACATCAAACACAATGCACACTGAGACACTTTATTATTTATATATGTTTCTATAGTAACAGTTCATTTGTACAGCAGATGCTCCACATAAACAGATTAAAAAATCTATGATATGCTGAAGTTTTCTGTCATTTATTTAACATTTATGGAAGGAGTCTCCAGTGTCAGCGCTTTGTAACAGTCAGAGATAAAGTTGTCAAGTTTTCCGACATCCTCAGGAGAGAGGAGTTTACACTTCTTTGTGGTTTTTCTGTAACATGACAAGCTGCATTTGTTTTTTTGTCTTATTAACTTGAAGAGAGAGAATAATGAGAGGCTGGTGAGGGATCGAGTGTTTACAGCTGCTATAACGTAAGCGACAACAGGAACTAACCTGTTTCGACATTCCACAACATTAAATGTAACTATAAATGGGTAAAAAGTATGATGCATTGTTTGTTAATAAATAAAAAAATTGCGATCGCTGGTTAATTTGCAGTGGTGTAAGGGGAATAAAACTCTTGAGGACTAATAATCTTCCATTACGTCTCATCATTCTGCTGCTACATTCACAGGTAAACACTGTAGGTGTGGCAGGTGGGACGGTGGTTATTACCAGGTGTTGCAGTCGATGTTAATACTCTGTCCTGGAGCGTAAGCGTGGTTGTTATGGAAACACGGACACTGGTCTGGAGGAATGCAGTTTCTTCTGTAACGAACCTGCAGAACATCAGGGAAAATATTCCTTAAATCGCAGTATAGACTGTCATTATCACACCTTAAACACACACACACACACACACACACACACGTACCATCCCAGCAGGACACACACACACACACACGTACCGTCCCAGCAGGACACACACACACGCACACGCACACACACACACACACACACACACACACACGTACCGTCCCAGCAGGACGGACACACACACACACACACACAAACACACACACGTACCGTCCCAGCAGGACACACGCACACACACACACACACACACACACACACACACACACACACGTACCGTCCCAGCAGGACGGACACACACACACACACACACAAACACACACACGTACCGTCCCAGCAGGACACACGCACACACACACACACACACACACACACACACGTACCGTCCCAGCAGGACGGACACACACACACACACACACACACAAACACACACACGTACCGTCCCAGCAGGACACACAAACACACACACGTACCGTCCCAGCAGGACACATACAGCCGGAGATACAGCCCTGGCTCACACACTCCAGATCTAAGTTCTGGCATGTTTTCGCACATTCGATGCCCACATCCCTCGAACTCTCACACTCGAACCTGTCCAGCGGTACTGGACAGGAGAGAGACCGCCGCTCTGCACACACACACACACACACACACACACACACAAACACAAATGTGAAGCAAATGCATTCATATCTACCATGAATAAGGAGACTCTGAAAAATACATTTATATTAACACATAATAAGACAATAATTTTTTTCATTAACATTACTATTTCTATTATTATTACGATTACCACTACTACCATTCCTACTACCATTACTACTACCATTACTACTACCTTTACTACTACTAGTATGATTATTGCTGCTACTACAACCAACATTACTATTACTACTACTACTATTATTGCTTCTACTACTACCATTATTACTACCATTACTATTAATACCACTACTATTACTACTACTACCATTTTACTACTATTACTACCATTATTACTACCATTACTATTAATACCACTACTATTACTACTATTATTACTACCATTACTATTAATACCACTACTACTACCATTATTACTACTATTACTATTAATACCACTACTACTACTACTACTTCTGCCATTATTACTACTATTACTACAATTATTACTACTACCATTACTATTAATACCACTACTACTACCATTATTACTACTATTAGTATTAATACTACTTAGTATTAATACTACTACCATTACTACTACTACTACTACTACTAATAATAATAATAATAATTTAGGACTGATGTAAGAACACATCGAGTGTGTGATGATGCTCAGGGTTAACAGTCCTGCCTCAGCTGAGTGAAGTGATGGAGGTTTTTCAGCAGATTCTCTGCCTGTGATTGACAGGTACACAAGTTCTCTACACGTACCTCGAGAAGGTGCAGGTTCATCAAAGAAGAGGTCTGACAGCCCAGAGGGAGGGAGATCACTGGAGCTGCAGCGCATGGAGCCGTTCTCACAGTAACTGTGTAACACACACACACACACACACACACACACACACACACACAGTGTTACTGCACTTTTTACAGGTTTTAGTACTCTCCTGATGTCATGTTTTAACTTGCAATCAGTTCAGTTTTCATTGTTAGCAATATTTTATAGCAGATATTGTGATAATAGATATTATACTCCATAGTTCTTTAAATAAATCCGATATCAGACATCAGACAGGATTTAATCAGACAGTAAATCAGATATTTCAGTGCAGTGTTTGTGTAACTCAGTGTTCATGCAGTTACACAATCTAACAACTAAAATAACACTTTAAAGATGTAAACAGATCCTCTGTCCAGGACAGTGTACAGTGTGTTGTTATTATTATTATTATTATTATTATTATTATTATTATTATTCAACATCATTCTGCAGTGAATTCACTCGCTTCCTCCAGCTGCTCTTGTTCTGATAATAAACTAAAACTAATGATGCACATAAATTAATTCAAGTCTTTTTATTTCACTTAGTATAAAAAATGTATTACTAGTGGATAAAGTTTTTTCTTTAATATTTGAACTTTTGAATTTTAGTGCAATGATTGTACTTTTAGCTTCATTAGTAATTATCTTTTTTTTTCTAGTTTTTTAGTCATTAACGATATTAATGTTTTATCATTTTAATTTTCATGAATAATATTTTCTCCTAGTTTTAGTTTTCATTAGTAATAATATTTTCTTCTAGTTTTAGTTTTCGTTAGCAACGGTAATTTTTTTTCTTATTGTTTTAGCTTTAATTAATGGATTTTCCTAGTTTTCATTTTTATTAAAGATCATTTTATTCTAGTTTTAGTTTTCATTCAACTATTCTGTTTTGTAATTTCAATTGTAATGAGTTTTAGTTTTCTTTAACAAGACTATAATTTCTTTCTAGATTTAACTTTCATTAATGCTCATTATTTTTGTAGGTTTAATTAACAGCAATAAAACACACACAGTACAAACAAACAAACAAACAAAAACAGGTATGCTGGTCAAATGCCTGGAATATTTGCATGTGTGCGTGTGTGTGTGTGTGTGTGTGTGTGCGTGTGTGTGTCCTCACCAGATGGAGTTGTGATCGGCGAACATGTCGCTGGGTTGGTAGATCTCGCCGTCGTAGTGACATGAGCAGTGTTCAGGTGATACACACTCGCCCGTGTCGCTCAGGTACAAACCCCGAGGACAGAAACAGCCCTCGTCACACACACTCACACACTCCACGTCCGGCACGGAGAGAGAGCGACACGTCTTATTACACACATTCCCACACACCTCGTACACCTGATCACCTGGACATGTCAGCTCTGAGAGCACACACACACACACACACACACACACAGAGGGAAATATAGATTTATACACTTTCTACATGACAAAAAATGTATTTTAAATCTTACAGTAGTATTTTTTTACCTTTATATTAATATAAATAAAAACAAAACAATTACTGTTAATATTATTAGTGTTGATATTAATATTTATAAAAATTATTGTTATTTATACGCAACACTAATTTATACATATACACTTATACATATCTCTGTTTTTTCACTCATGAAATTTAAGAACTTTGATATATAAAATATTATTTTTTACACTTTATTGTACTCCATAATGTGCAACAACAATCACTGATTGGTTTCATATTAATAAGCACCAGAAACTTTTTAGGCTTTTTTTCATCAATATTCTATTTAAAAATAATATTAATATTTATTAGAGAAACCAAAGTGCATTTATCCTGGTCCTTATTGGGAAATATTTAATCATTTTTATATTTTAAGGCATATTAATAAAGAAAATAAACAAAAGAGAAATGGTTTATTCCACATTTCTACTCATTTTGTGTAACGCAAACAAGTGAAATCATGCAGAGAGTTCTCAATTTACTACAATTCATTAATTAATTGATTAATACAATTAATTAGTCAATTAATTAATATTGTATTATAAAGAGTTCAATTATTAAATAATGTGATAAATTATCATTATTTAATAGAATAGTTATATTTTTAATTCTTTTTAATTAATTACACTTTTAATGAATTGGTTGATTTTTTTTATTATAAATACTTGGTTCAATTATTTTTAAAATGTAAAATACCTCGAGATTAAAGATGACTGTCAACAGGAATAGTGTGTACTGTCCATCTGTGCACTGTATTGTGTGTGTGTGTGTGTGTGTGTGTGTGTGTGTGCGTGTGTGTGTGTGTTATTACCGCAGTACCCCTGTCCCCTCCAGTCGATCAGCACTCCCTGGGCTGCGCATGCGGCTGCGTAGCTGCTCACGGCTGCACACAGGCACTCGTGTCCGTCTGCGCAGGAGCACACGTCGTAGCGGCAGTTCTTCACGTACGGACTCGGGTTCACTTTGTGATGACACGCTTCGAAGCGGACCGACAGCATCACTGCACACGACTCCTCTGCAAAGTTCACTACACACACACACACACACACACACACACACACAATATCCTTATGAGTACCTTCCACTGAAATAATTATTACTGCATCTAGTTAACGCTACACCTACTGTAAATCTCTAACTTTACCATTTACGAAGAAATTTGTTCTTATCCAGTGTGTGTGTGTGTGTGTGTGTGTGTGTGTGTGCGTGCGCGTGTGTGTGTGTACCTCTCTTCGGGTTTAGGCTGCAGGGATCAGTGGGTTGTTTCTGGACGTTGTCACACTCAGAGTTCATCTTCCACGCGTTCCCAAAACCCTCCACTCGCGTCTCCACCAGCCCGCCCACCGTCAGGAAGTCGTCTCCTTGGTTACCGTTATAGTTACCACACAGACCACACGTTTTCCCTGCATAGGCTGGACTTAACTACACACACACACACACACACACACACACACACACACACACACATGAATATAATGTATGTTCTGCATATATGTGTACATCTTTACAGACCATCAGTGATGATCATGATTATTTCAAATATTATGCCACACACACACACACACACACACACACACACTCTCACCTTGAGCTGCACACGTCCATGACCATCCCAGTCCAACTGGAACTCATCTCCAAAGTTCAACCTCACTGATGATAGCACTGTGCTCTGGACACGCAGACGTCCTACACACACACACATATTAACACACACACATTAACACACACATTAACATATAATAATTTATTGTACACACACACATAACTATCATTAAATTTAAATTAACCGTTAAATAATGGAGTTTGAACATCGATGCCATCCACAGAGACCACGCCCCCATGCTTCAATCTAATCGTCTGATTGGCCAGATCCTGGAACTTCAGGGTCACTGAACGTGTGCACACGGCGTCCGGGTCATCTGCACACTAACACACACACACACACACATACACACACACACACACACACACACACACACACATATGTGAAGTTACACATATTACTATATTCTCTGTAGCATGTTAATTGTCTTTACACCACAGTATTACTGCTGAATTCTGCACTCTGATTGGTCAGAAGGTGCTGATTAGTTTTCTATAACAGCAGCTCTGACAGTAGCGCAGGTTTATATTAAACCGCTCATTGTAATATTTTATCGTTTCTATAGCAACATAAATGGATCAAAAAAACAGTTGATGCGGTGAAGTTTTCTGTGAGGAGAAATGTGTTTATTTAACATTTACGGAAGGAGTCTCCAGTGTCAGCGCTTTGTAACAGCACTCCACAACGTTAAATGTAACTATAAATGGATAAAAAGTTCAATCACTAAAACTGTAATTGTTGCTAAAATGCTGTGGTATAAGAGGAATAAAACACTTGAGGATGCGCTGGAGCTCTTCCTGATTCCTTTTCAGTAACATTAATGAATCTTGCTTTAATGATTAAATGAATAAACACAGCAGTTATCAGTTAGCAGATTCTTCAGCTGAAATAAAACATTTTATGATTTTAAGACGTTTCCCTTACAGAGAATAAAGGTTAAATAAAGGTTAAATGAAGGTTAAATGAAGGTTAAATGAAGGTTAAATGAAGGTTAATTGAAAGTTAATTGAAGGATAAATGTTAATTGTACCTGCACAGTGTCTATGAGGACGGAGAAGGAGCTGCTGTGACAGTCTTTAGCCAACAAATACTGACAGATTCCACTGAAGGTGAAGAATTTATCATCAAAGGTCTTAAAGTGGGATTGTCCTGTAACCACACACACTCCTGCACACACACACACACACACACACACACAGACACACACACACACACACACACAGACACACACGAGGAATCATTTCACACTGTACTATCGAAAACTAACACTGGATACATAAACACGATGGTAATAATGATGACGGTCCTGTACGTGTGTGTGTGTGTGTGTGTGTGTGCGTGTGTGTGTTTGTGTGTGTGTGCGTGTGTGTGTGTGTGTGTGCGTGCATGTGTGTGAATCCTCACCTGGACATTCCTCGTTGGTGCACTCCCACGATCCATGACGACACACACTGTGAATAAGCGCAGGACACAGAGGTGAAGTGAAATCATTACTAATCATCACTACACTGCCATAAAGAAATAAATACAAGAAGTAAGAAAACTAACTAGCTAACTAACTAACTAACTAAATAAATAAATAGATAATTTAGGTATATATTTATTACATTAAATTAATTAAATATAATTTTAATTAAAATCTTTTAATATGTAAATAAAAATTTAAAATCATTTAATATGTAAAGATTTTTGTTTACATATTAAATGATTTTAAAAATAATTAATAAAATGGTATAATCAGTATTTACATGTTCATTAAAATAATAATTTATTAAAGTAAATAAGCACTGTGACTGTGAGCAGGATAAAGCACACATTGAATTAAAGGAATGAATGAATCTAATTAGAAAAATAAAATAATATTCAATAAAATATAAAATGGTAAAATCTGATGATGGTAAAATCTGTTTGTTTAAATCTGTTTTCTTCATTTTTATTTGTAGATAAAATGTCATTACATCGTTAAACACTAGGTGGCAGCACATCAAAACACACTCTATAGATGTGTATCATTTTACACACACACACACACACACACATCAGGAACACACATTTATAGAGGTAAATGTGATATTAAATAAAGATTTAAATGGAATTAACTTTGACTAGGGGTTTCTTCCTTGGACTTTTAACATATTAAATGTTTATATTAAATATATTTTTATGATTTACAGAAATTTGTACAGATTTGTGTTGAATTTATTCAAGACAGTAAACTGTGTTATTATTTTTTAAAATAATAATAATGTTCAATTCCTTTACCTCTAATATGTACAGAACCCCTAGAGATTAAAGAATATTATTATTAATATTGCGTACTGTGTGTGTGTGTGTGTGTGCACGCGCGCCTGTGTGTGTGTGTGTGTGTGTGTGTATGTGTGTACCATGTGTTGCAGTCCTGTGAGACAGTGGATCCAGGAGGAAAGCGTTTTCCTGTGTGCTGACATGAACACTGAGAAACGTCCACACAGTGCTCTCGATCCAGCACCTTACCCGCTACACACACACACACACACACACACACACACACACACACAAACACACAATGCACGGAGCAATTGTTTTACTAGATACAAAAAAGAAATGCATGCAGTTTCATAAACTTAACAGCAAAATATCAGGTCAGTGTAAGGGCGGGGCTTCGTGTGGCTCCGCCCCTTACCTGCGCAGGTGCAGCCGTCTACACACTCGTCCCTGCAGAGTTCATGGATGTTGAGGCTCTGACATGACGTGGAACACGGCTGAGAGCATTCAGTGTACTGCATTCCTATTGGACACTTTGGAGCTGCACACACACACACACACACACACACACACACATTAATATTGCACCTGAAAACTTGGACAGGTGTTTCTGTCTCTTTTGTGTGTGTGTATTACTCACTGCACTGGCTCTGTGTATGCCAGCCGTGCAGGACGAGTCCGTGGCTGGCGCAGGTGCGTGCGTACTCCAGCAGGGCGTGACACACACACTCCTCACCGTCTCCACAGTGACACACATCCGACTCACACACCGCCAAGAACGCATCTACATTTACCAGGTGGTTACAGCGCAGGAACACTGCTGAGGTGCGCAGAACCTCACACTGCGACATCAACTACACACACACACACACACACACACACACACACACACACAAACAAAGACAACAGCATGGTATAAATATTTAAGTGTTGTATTTTTGTGATCGTAACACAGATATAAAATGGTGAAGTGTGGTGTAATTATATAATTATCCACATGTAGAGCGTGGCTAAAATGAATACATTATCAGGAGGCGTGGTTAGTGCTATGATATCCAATCAAATCCACTCCTCTGATTCCTTTTAAACACTCAGCTCACAGTGCAAACTCAGTTTCATGACAATTTTCGATCTGATTTGGTGATCAGTTTCAGCTGGAGAGCTGGTTTACATCTAATTTTATTGATTTTATAAATTATTCAGTGTGTAAAGATGCTTTAACTCTGTTTCACATTTCACACCTGAGTTTCACACCTGAGCTAAAATAATCCAGTCCCTTTGTTAGTTAGGACTCGGTGAATTCACAAGATTGTGATTTTTAAGGCTGCGCTTAAAGGACCGTATTCAGAGACCAAAAATTATTATCAATATTAACACAGGAAGCTTCTCTGGATTCAGGAGGTGATTTTATCAGGCTTGTAAATATTTCAAATTTGTAGAATTAATAAAAGAACACCAGTGTTTGTGTTAACTCGATGCGCTGTCTTGTAAAGAAAACATGCTAACAGTGTGAAGGATAAGCTGACCAAGCACTCATCTGCTACGCTTACACTTTAACTTTAACTTCATTCATCACTTTATCCAGAAAATATTCCCTCCTCCAGATAAATCATATCTCTGATTAAGGCGCGTCTCCTTCTCCGTGTGGACAAAAACATTTTGGTGGACATCAAGGGGACGACATAATTAATTAATATTCCATAGTGTGTTTGAGTGTATTTACAACCAAAGGATAAATTTCAGCGTGACATATTGTAGTTACATCAAACTGGACTTACCACTTAGCAATTAACACTCGCTCGAGCCGATATCATGCAAGAAACATGCGCTTAAGTTCGAGATCATCGTCCATAATCATGCGTAACGCCTCTGTTTTAGACAAACTCCGCCCCCGTGTGTGTTAGTGTGGAGTCATTTCTGAATTCAGTCAGTAGTGAAGTCTGAGCTCTGAACACACTGATCTGTTAAATCTTCACCGAATGCTGAACTCAACGACTCACAGTCAAGAAGATGTAATTTCGGTATGATTTTAGGGAGGTCTCAATATCTCATACCATTACCACAGTTTTCACACACACACACACACTCACACACACACACACACACACACACGTCAGCACAGGGCCTTTATTTCTGATCATGAAAATAGTAACACGATGAGAAATGAATTTGATCTTAGCAACATCCTGGTGTTATAAAAACAAAACTAAATTTGTTCTTGTAAGAGAATGTGATGATTGACAGGTAATGATTCACTGATGATGGTTGACAGGTGATGATTGACAGGTGATTATTGACAGGTGATGATTGACAGGTGATGGTTGATAGGTGATGATTGATTGATGGTGATTGACAGGTGATGATTGACAGGTGATGATTCACTGATGATGATTGACTGATGATGATTGACAGGTGATGGTTGACAGGTGATTATTGACAGGTGATGATTGACAGGTAATGATTGATAGGTGATGATTGATTGATGGTGATTGACAGGTGATGGTTGACAGGTGATGATTGACAGGTAATGATTGACTGATGATGATTGATAGGTGATGATTGATTGATGGTGATTGACAGGTGATGGTTGACAGGTAATGATTGATAGGTGATGATTGATTGATGGTGATTGACAGGTGATGGTTGACAGGTAATGATTGACAGGTGATGGTTGAAAGGTGATGATTGACAGGTAATGATTGACAGGTGATGATTGACAGGTGATGATTGATAGGTGATGATTGACAGGTGATGTCCTTACCTGTTCTGTGTCTCTTGTAGTGTTACAGGTCTGAGACGGTGGTTTCACGCGCTTACACACTTTTGCCGCACCATTAAGGGCCCAAGAATTGGCAAAGTCATATGGGTCCTCTGTCAGAAAACCTAAACACACACACACACACACATTATTTTCCCATAACAGCATGTGCCCAAGTGTTTTATTCTTCTTACACCACAGCAATTTATGTTTATTAAAGAACTACACATCAATACTTTTTATTCATTTATAGTTATGTTTAATGTTGTGGAATGTCGGTGAAACAAGTTAGTTCCTGTTGTCACTTACGTTATAGCAGCTATAATCACTTGTTCCCTCACCAGTCTCTCTTTATTCTCTCTCTTCAAGTTAATAAGATAAAAAACGCAGCTTGTTACGCATGTTACTGAGAAACCGCAAAGAAGCGTAAACTCGTAAATTTGCAGCTGCTCAACTGTCAGAACTTTTATTATAGAAAATTAATCTACACCTTCTGACCAATCAGAATCCAGCTTTCCGCAGTGCTGATAAGAGGATAAGAGGTGTTTTGTGTTTTGCCCTCCATGTCCCCCCATTTAACACACAGTTAAACACAGCTGATAAATGTTGTTTGTCAGAGATAGTGAGGAAATTCCAGGGGAGACACTCCCACACTCGGAGTTCTGAGAAACACGCAGTGATTTCCTATGTTTAGTCTAAGGTGAAGCTCCACCCATTTCCCCCGGTGGTGATGGTTTACCTTCTTGTGCTGTGTACTCGTCGCTGGGGGCGGAGTTAAAGTTCCCACACAGGCCGCAGGTTCGGTTCTGGTGCTGTTTGCTGAGTGTGATCTCGATGTTGTGAGTCGGGTCGATGCGCACAGAGAAGCCGAACTCATCGCTCCACAAACGCACACTGCCCAACTCGTAACCCGCAAACACAGAGTTAGAGGCGTAGGGCAGCTTGAGCCTACACACACACACACACACACACACACACATATATATACAAATTTACACACTAATTTAGAATTTGATATTTTCAACTCTCACACGACTGTTACAGTTACTGTTACTTCCCCGAAGTTGATTATTTTCCTATAACAGCACGTCCTCACATGATTTATTCCTCTTACACCACAGCAATTTGCCAACAATTAAAATTTTTATTTTATCAAAGAACAACATATCATACTTTTTATCCCTTTATAATTACATTTAATATCAATCACAGGGACGTGTACAGCGGACACTCCACATAAACGATAATTGATATGGTGAAGTTTTCTTAAAGTAAAAAGACATTTATTTAACATGGAAGGAGTCTCCAGTGTCAGCGCTTTGTAACAGTCAGAGTTAAAGCTGTAACTTTAAGTTTTCTGACATCTTCAGGACAGAGGAGTTTACGCTTCTTTGCGGTTTCTCAGTAACATGCGTAACAAGCTGCAATTTTTTTCCTCTTATTAACTTGAAGAGAGAGAATAAAGAGAGGCTGGTGAGGGAACGACTGTTTATAGCTGCTATAACGTAAGCGACAACAGGAACTAACTTGTTTCACAACATTAAACTATAACTATAACTATAAATGAATAAAATGTATGATGTTTGGTTCTTTAATAAATAAAAAATTGTAATTGTTGGTAAATTACTGGGGTGTAAGAGGAATAAAACACTCAGGGACATGCTGTTAGAGGAAAATAATCAACTTTGAGGTGGTCACGGTAACTCTTCATCACTTAGTATTTTATCACAACACACACACACACACACACACACACACACAAACACACACACACGCGCACACACACACACACACGCGCACACACACACGCACATAGCATCAGTGTTTGCAGTTGTGTGTTCTGATTCTTTACCTCTCTCCTTGCTGTGATAGAGTGCCATCTACAGACAAACGCAACTCAAAGACCTCACCAAGGAACACGCTCACTCCTTTCCTCTTGCCCTCTGAGAAATCACCTACACACACACATGCGCACACACACACACACATGCACACACACACACACACACACACACACACACACACAGTTATTACGCTATTATACACCTCAATTCTTTTCTCATGTGCAGTTTTTGCTTCTTAATATTTTCTCCCATGCATTTGCTTCCTGGTTCCTGATGACCAGAAACAACCAGAAATTAAAGGGATGTGTGTGTGTGTGTGTGTGTGTGTGTGTGTGTGGTGAGATTTACCCAGGATTGAGAACATTCTGCTCTGACAGTCTCCAGCCAGCATGTAGCTGCAATCACCAGCAAACGCATAAATCACTCCATCAAACGTGTGTATGTGCTGACGACCGAACACACTGCAGCGACCAGACGCCTCCGCTAACACACACCCTGCAGGTTAGAGAAACCGTTACACACACACAGACACAGACACACACACTCACGAATACTCTGCATAAAGTTAACACAGTACATATCAAAGTAACACACACACACACACACACACACGCACTTGCCTGTTAAATGTAAGAGGAAAAGTCCTGTAAGTGCAGCAAATCCTCTCGACAGAAGCGTCTCCATCTGATCAATAAAATAACAGATTAATTTATTAACTGATTAATTTATTAGAATATATAGAATTTACACACACTGTAGAAAAATGGCTGTAAATTGGGTTGCCCTTGCATGTAAAGTTCTGTAAAAATGTACAGTAAAGAATGTAAAACATATCTTCAGTAAAGTATCTTACACTGTATAAAATAATACGTAATCCAGTGCGTTTGGCTGATGCTTTTAAATACCAGAGATTTACTGCTGATTCAGGAACAACTGAGCTGAAGAGATTTACTCAAGGACTGTAACGCAAAGCCTTAACCACAGAACCACAACAACTAGCTCTACTAGCTTGCACCGAGTCAACCATTTCTACTAATTAACTAACTCACGCTAAACGATTGCGCTGAGTCAGTGTAAGTGAGTTGAGCTAGCGGTTATGGTTCAGTGGTTAAGACTTTGTGTTATAGATCACAAGATTTAAACTCTGTCAGTTCACACTTCCAGACTGTTATGGTCAGATCCCTGAGTATGACCTTTGACCTTCAGCTCAGGTGTCTCCTGCATCCAGCAAATGCACTGCATGGTGTGTGATTTTTATACGATCTAAGATATTACTGTACTTTACTGTAAATATGTTTTATACTTGTATACTGTACATTTTTACAGAACTTTACTATCAACTGATAAGGAGTCTAAAGAATGTGCAAAAATTTCCCTAAAGAATTTGTTGGTTTGTCACTCCTGGGGAACCTGTAAAAGGTTCTACTTGTACAGAACCCTAGAACCAGGTGTTTTCATTTCACTAAAGGTTTTAATTAGAATCCTTTTAGACAGCTAGAACAATTCCAATAAACTCCTGAAGAACCCTTTTTGCTAAGAATGTACAAAATTAATGGTTATGATCTTTACCTATAGAAAGTTGAATCTAGCACCATAAAGGGTTCTTTAGCTTAAACATTTGATATAGACCATATAGAGTATAACAAAGGGGTTCTCATGCAGAAAAGGTTCTAGGTAGAATTATTTACGAAATCTAGAACCATTAAGCATTCAAAGAATCTTTAATGAACACTTTTACACGATTGGAAATAATGTTGCATCTAACACGCCTATAGGTTCTTACAGGTTTGTCCTGTACTTCATGGGGAACCATGAACAGTTCTATGTAGTACCAAAAACCAGTGGAAAGGATTGAAAACTGCATCCTTTCCTCAAAACACGCACACAAACACACAATGCAAGAACACTTAACACACACTTGCAGTAATAGTACCTTCAGGAGAACCGTGTGTCGAGCACCTGAGCCTCTTCACCTGCCTGGTTTCAGACTCGAGTTCTCCTACAGCCTCCGGTTCTCACCGCTTCGGGGTCGTCAGCACAGAGCTGTGTGAAGAAGAGAAGGAGTGATTTTATAGGAGTGAAAGAGTGAGAGAAAAAAAAATAGAGAGAGAGAGAGAGAGAGAGTTGGTGTGATTTCCTTTCTTGCTCTCATTAAGAGGGAACAATTGGAGGAAGTTTGGGCACAAGAGGAACCAAAGGATTAATCGCAGAGTGAAGACAGATAAGACATAGCAATAGGGTAGAACCATGCCAAACTAAACACACACTCTCACGTAGACACACACACGCACACACACGCACACACACACACACACAATGCCTGGAAAGTGGCACAAAGTCACTAGACACTGGCATTTTGTTTAATTACTGAGATAAAATAACGGAACCCTGCACTGGGGACTCCGACGGGTAAGGAATGCTCAGAGGAATGTTTTCTTTAGAAGTTATTACACAACAAGGCTGCTGAATTCTGGACTCTGATTGGTCAGAAAGTGTTTTATTTTCTATAATCACAGGTTTATTATTGATGCGCTCATTCTAATACATTATTGTTTCTATAGTAACAGCTCATTCACAGGGACATGCACAGCGGACGCTCCACTGATAATAAACAGATTAAAAACATGCAAAACCAGTCATATGGTGAAGTTTTCTGTCATTTATTTAACCTTTATGGAAGGAGTCTCCAGTGTCAGCGCTTTGTAACAGTCAGAGGTAAAGCTGTAACTTTAGGTTTTCTGACATCTTCAGGACAGAGGAGTTTACGCTTCTTTGTGGTTTCTCGCTAACATGCGGAACAAGCTGCGTTTTTTTCTCTTATTAATTCCAAGAGAGAATAAAGAGAGGCTGGTGAGGGAACGAGTGTTTATAGCTGCTATAACGTAAGCGACAACAGGAACTAACTCGTTTCACCGACGTTCCACAACATTAAATATAACTATAAATGGTTTATAGTTCTTTAATAAATAAAAAATTGTAATTGCTGGTGAATTGTTGTGCTGTATGAGGAATACAGGAAAAGGGCACTACGGGGTGGTAACAGTAACTCCACTTCATCACACCACCCCATAAATATTTCACTAAAACACACACACACACACACACACACTCACACACACTCACACACGCACACACACTCACACACACACACACACACTCACACACACACAGTAAACCCACATACACAGTATGTTCTTTTATCATCACACAATGAGGTCCTTTTCAGTGCCAAGAGCACAAAGTGCACATCCTACTTACTGTTTCTCATCCTACTCCACCCAATTATCACACACACACACTCACACACACACTCACACGCACACACACACACACACATAGCTTTTTTGCAGTGTAAAATGAATACATGAACAATCATATTTATTCTTTCTGTCGTTTCTATCGTAAATTCTATCGTATTTCCAGCATGTCTTACATGTAATGCTAAAAATATGCTATGATGTAATGATATTTAGGAATGATTATGGAGTCTATATGAACAGTTATGAGGTCTGTATGGAGAGGTCTGTCTGGCCCAGTGTCTCTCTGATTCTGATGTGTGGAAAATGTTTTCACAGAGAAGCTGAGGGAGAAAAAACGGCTCTTTAATTAGGGATTCACTCACTGAGTCGATTCTTCTGAACGAACTGAACGAACCGTTTAACTGAATCTTAGTGCTTTTGAATCTCTTTTGAACATTCAGAAACCTTGTGTAGTAACAAAAATGTTATTTTATTGCAATGAACCAATCAGAAAGTCACATTTCACAGAAATCAGAAAGCAGTGAGCCACCCTGTAGATGGCTGTAAATGTTCTTCCTCAAGAACTTCCTCAAGAACTCAGTCTCGATCATCACACAGTGATAACTTCAGCTGGATATTACAGACTTAAATCTAAAACTCTAATCAAATCTAACAGCTTAACCTGATGCTTATACTGAAGATCTTTAAACACACTTATCACCTTCTGACTCTTTTGTACAGAGTTATAGAAGAGTAATGATTTATAATCGCACCATCCTTCGAGTCTGGTTCCTCTCAAGGGTTCTTCCTCATGTCCTCTCAGGATGTTTCCCTCACCGCTGCCATCTCTGGTTTGCTCATTAGAGATAAATCTAAATCCAAATCTGGATTTCTGTAAAGCTGCTTTGTGAAAATGTCCATTGTTAAGCGCACTGTATAAATAAAAGTGAATTGAATTAGTATTAAATGCAACGATTCATTTAGCTTAACATCTGAATTTTCACATATTATTTTCAGGTTTTATTTATTTTTACATGTATTTTTTAAACATTCATTTGATGCATTTATTTTCACATGAATTTTTTAAAAATATGATTAGTTTATTTTCACACGTAAAAAAACAAATCCATAAAATGAAACAAAAAAGTTCAATTTGCTAAATAATAATAAATTTAGCAAGTTAAAGCTGCTTAATATTTTTGAGAGATCATTACTGAGGCTTTCTCTGTTACACTAATAAACCTACATGTAGACATAAAGATCTAAAAATACTTTACAAATAACTATTAAAAACTGTTTCAAATCTTTAATTTTTTGAGGGAAAGAATTTCTTCAAATGGTTTAATTAATTTTTCGCCTTATTCCCATGTCATGTGTGAACTTATGTATTTGTGGAGTTTCAGGGAAGAATATGATGATATGCACCTTTATATGTTTTTTATTATTATTACTTTAGTACTTGTTAATGCACCTGCATGTGAAAAACATGATGATGTGAAAGATGTATGTGATTTTTCTGGATCTGATGAGTAATGGAGCAGATCTGAAGCATTTTCCAGTCCAGTTCAGTAATGACACAACACAACAATAACTGACACAACACAGATCCTGACCTTGACCTCGTCTTCACATAACTCAGGAGGTGAGTCACTTGTTTACTGTATAAGGATGTAGGCTATTATATCCAAAAAAAAAAAAAAAACCGTGATTAGTGGCTTGGGAGTCCAGCTCTGCTGTGAGATTCACCCCTCAGTGCACTTCACACTTGAATAAACAACTTACACTAGCAAGAAGGAGCAAAAAGAGACCTAAAGATTCACTTGGGAGTCGATTCTCTTTCCAAAACGAACCGATTCTCCATGCAGCGCTACCTGCTAGAAGATGACGTCATTCCGGACGTAGGGAAACAAAGGAGCGGATCCGTGAGGCTCTCGGTGACCTGAAGCCAGAGCTTCATAGCATTTGCAGCAGAATTAGTTCTCACGCGCGCAGACGGAGTGGCGGAGTCGCTCGCTGTGTGGCGCTCGCGCAGCTTGTGCGTGAAGTCGGAGCGAAACGGGAGCGCGTGATCCGCGTTCTCCTAAAAACACGCTGACTAAAAAACATCTACATTTTCATTGAGAAAGAGAAAGATAGACAGAGTGTGTGTGAGAGTGTGTGTAGGGAGTGATGGCGGCTCTGACCGGAGGAGAGATGTGCATCAAGTACTTAATGTTCGCCTTCAATTTCGTGTTCTGGGTAAGTGCACGCGACGCGCGGGATTAACGCACCGGACCGGACGGGCAGCTGGAGCGCGGGACAGAGGTGCATGCGTGCACATGCGGGGATCAGTGCGGGTTTAGTGGGGATTATTAAACATGTGCACGCGGGTCAGTTATTGCAAAGCATGCGTGCACGTTTGTGTGTGTGTGTGTGTGTGTGTGTGTGTGTGTGAATGAAAGCGCGACATGTTCGGAATTTAGATCACACACTCCACATTTCCTTAAACAGACGCGTCGAGACCATTGTTCTCCGATACTCCACCGAAGGTCTGGGACGTGTGTGTGTGTGTGTGTGTGTGTGTGCGTGCGTGCATGTGTGTGTGTGTGTGTGTGTGCGCGCGCCCAAATCCCAGACTGTTCTTCATCCCTGGCTCTATTTATAGCACATGGTAGTCCCGCGCGAGATGATGATGATGATGATGATAATGATGATGATGATGGTGTGTGTGTGTGTGTGTGTGTGTGTGTGTGTGTGTAAATGATATATACATTATATCATATGTTGCGTCGTGTACCCTTAATAGCACCTTACATCATGCTTGCATTATTCAGTAGTAAAAACGGAGGCGCGCGCACACTATTAATGTAGACGTTAATACTGTGCATTTTTAAACCCTTTATCTGCACTCTGTGTGTGTGTGTGTGTGTGTGTGTGTGTGTGTGTGTGTTTGTTTTGCATTAGTCAGACTTTTGACACTTGGCAAAAAAGTAAGTAACATTTAACCTGGCCAAACTGCAAGAATAAATATCTGATGTGTTCTTCCTTTACACCACTTATTCAATTCAGCATATTTATTTGTTATTTGTGATCACATGCTTGCACATACACTATATGGCCAAAAGTATGTGCACCCCTGACCATCACATGCATATGTGCTTATTCCCCAATATTATTCCTATTTGCCACAAAGTCAGAAGCACACAGTTGTACTGAACGTCTCTGTGTGCTGTAGCGTTACAGTTTCCCTTCACTGGAACTAAGAGACTCAAACCTGCTCCAGCATGACAATGCCCCTGTGCACAAAGCGAGCTCCATGAAGACATGGTGTGTGAAGGTTGGAGTGGAAGAACTCGAGTGTCCTGCACAGAGCCCTGACCTCAACCCCACTGAACACCTTTGGGATGAACTGGAACACCGACTGAACCCCAGACCTCCTCGACATCCCAACATCAGCACCTGACCTCACTAATGCTCCTGTAGCTGAATGAACACAAATCCCCACAGCCACGCTCCAACATCTAGTGGAAAGCTTCCCAGAAGAGTGGAGCTCATTATAACAGCAAACACACGGGGAATAAATCTGGAATGAGACGTTCAACACGTACATATGGGTGTGATGGTCAGGGGTGCACATACTTTTGACCATATAGTGTATAGTTTTCTGTAAGAAATGTGTTTATTTAACATTTATGGAGGGAATATCTTCAGGACAGAGGAGTTTACGCTTCTTTGCAGTTTCTCAGTAACGTGCGTAACAAGCTACGATTTTATTGTCTGATTAATTTGAAGAGAGAGAATAAAGAGAGGCTGGTGAGGGAACGACTGTTTATAGCTGCTATAACGTAAGTGACAACAGGAATGAACTTGTTTCTTGGACGATTAAATGTACCTATAAATGGATAAAACGTATGATGTGTTATTATTTATTAAATTGTATAATAGTTGGTGAAGTGCTGTGGTATAAGAGGAATAAAACACTTGGAGCTGTGCTGTTGTAGGAAAATAATCAACTTCGGGGTGCTAACAGTAATTTACAGTAACACACACACACACACACACACACAGTATTTACTTCACTGTAATGGTGTATTATATGTGTATTATATTTGTGATGTACAGTGTGTGTAGAGCTGTAAGGGCTCTACAGTGTGTGTAAGCTCTGTGTACTGTAGTCTGTTATATGCGGGTTGAAGAATGAGAAATCTCGCTTCAGCCAATCACATGCCAGTTCTAATCTCTGCTTCATTAATATTCATGAGCTCTCCTCGCTTCCTCGACTGGAAGGTTTTTGGCTGAGGTGAGAACAAATCAACTTCCTGCAGCTTTTGTTTTGGGATTTTTCCCCAGAGACGACAAGGACGAGGCGATGTAGCGGATATTTTAGCGTTTGCTCTGAACTTTTAGAAAGATAAAAACTTTGTAGTGAATTATATTTCAGCTTTAATCTCTAATTCAGCTGGAAGTGAGAGGAGACCTGGACCTGTTCATGCACAATGAGCTGCTGTCCTGTACCGAGTATGAAATACCTGCTGCTTATCTTCAACCTTCTCTACTGGGTATGTGTGTGTGTGTGTGAGAGAGAGAGAGAGAGAGAGAGAGAGTGTGTGTGTCGAGTTTCATTTGTTCGGTCTGCTTTGTTTAAACGACAATAAATGTGGAAAAAAAGCAAATATGAGGTCTGTATGGTGAATATGCGGAGTGAGAGAACACTTTCAGTTTCACAGAGAGAGAGAGAGAGAGAGAGAGAGAGAGAGAGGAGGGGGCGGAGTTTAAAAACGTTCCTTATAATTTACACCATTGTGGCACATTTCGACAGAGAAATGAGATCACGTGATCTTGCTGCTTTCACAGCGTGTCTCTAACAGCCCGTTGAACATGTTCACTCTTGCACTTTTTTTTTTGCAGTCTTTTACAGAAGAGTATTGTTCAGGAAACTGCTGATATCTGATCAGTGCTGCAAGTATCTGTATTCACATTTAAGCCTGAAGTGGGCGTGGCCTGAATTGGAAGCTTTTATTTTATTTTATTTTTTTAAATATGAATGCTATGAAACACTCTGCCCCGGACTCACTGTTAAACCCAGCAGCAGAAGTGTGAGCAGTGTGAGCATGGTGTGTGAATATTTCCCAAAATACAAACAAACGAGTAGTAATTTAATCCACAGCAACCCTGACCAGGCAGTTACTAAAGATGAATGAATGAATGAATGAATGAAGGCAGGAAATACATGACGCAGAACCACATGCTCCTGTTAACATTAATGTGTGTGTTAATGTTAACATTAATGTGTGTGTTAATGTTAACATTAATGTGTGTGTTAATGCTCGTGTTAATGAGCGTGGTCTTTATCCGTGAGCTTCATATCTGCCCGCTCGCTCGCGCACGCCTGAAAGAAAAACCTGCGCAACTTTTTTTTCCCTTGTGATGTACACCTCCAAGCTTTCTGAAAAGAAACAAGACACATAGCACTCATTCTATTTATATCTGCATTTGTATCTATTTACAGTAAAGAGAAGAATTTAGATATAACTTATAACAATATCGAACTATTTTTGTGCAAAAGAAATTTTACTTAAAGGAATCAGTGTGAAGAAACACTTAATATAAACTTTATATAAGAACAATAAAGGAAGGAGTCTTTTTTTTTTTACTTCACTTACAGCACAAATGACGGTTAGAATTAATACACAGCCTAGGAATGTGTGTGTGTGTGTGTGTGTGTGTGAAAAAACCTGATGACAAAGCGTTCTGAATAGATCATGAGTATGGATTCAGAACGTTCTAACTCCACAACATTACACGCTATTTTAATGATTCTTGCATATGATGGACTTTCTTTTGCCATAGCTCACCTTTACGTAGTGTACACTAGGGGTGTAACGATCAGACGATTTGGATCGATGCATCAATTTGTGTATTATTGAAAAAGGGCCGATAACTGGCGAGTAAAATCGTATTTTCAAACTGATGTGTAAATAATTTAACAGGTGATTTTGCTGTAACGCTGGTACTTTTAACATAGTCCTTCTCTGTGTCATCGACATTCGTGAATTAACAGTAGGCCTACTCCAGATTCTGAACAAAGTTAGAAACATGTAAATCAGACGATACTGAATCAAATCACATCAGAATCGGATCAGAACCGGAGGTAAAGTCAAATATCGAGTCGTTGCCTTAAGAATGGAAATCGTATCATATTGTGTAGAAGCCTGAAGTTTACAACCCAAATATACAGTATATTGTCTAATTGTAGGTTTTTTAATAGGAAATAAATAAACCTCATCAATAAATACATTTTTACATTTTAAAATGTATTGATTTAAAGAAAAACAGGATTATTAGACAGTGAGCAAGTGCTGAGCTGACTAAAAACATATTCAGACGTTTATTACTGCTCTGACCTGGCCTGATCGAAACCAAAACCAGTCACTTGTTTTCAATTAATTAATTAATAAAGAGTACTAACATGTGCATTATGTGCTTTTAGTGTGTATCTTTTATCTGTAAATGTGTGTATAAAGCTTTCCTCTAAAAGGGAAAGAAAGGTTCAGTTATTTAAAGCCTGAAATCACCTTTAAAGGTACAGAACACTCACATTTCCAGGTAAAAGACACACTAAAGGTACTGAAGGTGTAAACTGAGAGTAAAACCCCGGTGACAAAGAAAGGTACCATTTAGTGCTTATTTTAAATCTGTCATGTTCTAGTCTGTAAATGTATATCCATTCTCGTTTTGGTCTGTTCTTGGTTCTCAGAAACACATATTAAAGTGTGTTTGAGAGATTGTAAATGTTTGTGGTGTACAGTGTAAAGGAAACGTCTGACTTCTGTAGGATTTATAATAAAAATAAATCTAACTGTGATTTCAGTAAAACAGTCATGATCGTTGTTGTAGTTTTATCATGTGTAATTATTAAAAAGGTTTGATAACATGTACAGGAAAATCAGAACGCTTTCCAGATGATTTTTGTTGATCTAAAGAAATATTACAAAAATATTGTTATTAATATTAATATTAAATCTAATGTTTATTTTATAACATTGTTGACTGATGTTTATTTGTAATTATATTAACTATGGAGGAGTAGCATTTATGTAAATTGTGTATGTGTTGATGGATGTATAATATTATTGTGTGTGTGTGTGTGTGTGTGTGTGTGTAAGCTGGCAGGTACAGGTGTGTTGGCGGTGGGTCTCTGGCTCAGGTTTGATCCCAGGACTAAAAGCCTGTTTGAAGGTGATGGCTCTCCGAGTGGCTTCTACACAGGTCAGTGTGTTTTAGTGTGTTTACGTCACGTCACAGTTACAATGATGACGTTTAAACATCGTTAACATCTTAAAGCAAACTCACAATCAGCGGATAGAAAGTTTTTTTTTTTTAAAGATCCATTATCATGTTGTAAACACATCAGACTGAAAAATAGCAGCTTCTTGCACAGTGAGGAGCGTAACGTCACGATGGATTTAACTCTGTCAGAAAGTGTTGATTAATCTTCTATCACAGCAGAGGAGTTTACGCTTCTTCGCGGTTTCTCAGGAACATGACAAGCTGCATATTTTTCTCTTATTAACTTGAAGAGAGAGAATAAAGAGAGGCTGGTGAGGGAACGAGTGTTCATAGCTGCTATAATGTAAGTGAGAACAGGAGCTAACTTCTTTCCTGAACATTAAATGTAACTTTAAATGGATAAAAAGTATGCCGTGGTGTTCTTTAGTAACTAAAAGAAATTGTACTTGGTGGCACATTGCTGTGGTGTAAGAGGAATAAAACACAGAGTGGTAACAGTGCAGCGTTAATAATTATAATCACGTGTTCCAGATATGTTTCATGTGTGCGTCAGTGTGTTTGATTTAACGTGTTTATGTCATATGATGGTTTTTATACGTGTTCCTGCACAACCTTGTTGATGTTGTATGTGTGTGTTGCCATAGAAACAGCTGATTTCCAAACTGAGATCAACAGCTATCTCATAATTCAGACGTAATGTAAACACCGTTTATTTCTGGGGGAGTGTGTTAATGATGTGCATATGTATGTGCTGACTGTGTGTGTGTGTGTGTGTGTGTGTGTGTGTATAGTGGTGTGTATCCTCATAGCCATAGGAGGATTGATGATGCTGGTGGGGTTTCTCGGCTGCTGCGGTGCCATTCAGGAGTCGCTGTGCATGCTGGGATTGGTGAATATAAACATCTTCTTATCTTTCTCACTCCCTTTTCATATTTCTCTCTCTCTCTCTCTCTCTCTCTTTCATTGCTATCATTTGTTTTTTCCTGAAATTAATTCCAAACATAAAGCTTTCAGCATCACAAGGAAGAGAATTCCCTGATTGCATGATTATGATTCTATTTTTACTCTTTTTTTTTCTCAGTTTTTCTTCTTCCTCCTGCTTATCTTTGTTGTGGAAGTGGCCGTTGGGATTTGGGGATTTTCCATCCAGAGTAAGGTCAGTGTGCTCTCTCTCACTCTCTCTCTCTCTCTCTCTCTCTCACACACACCCACACACTCCCACACACACCCACACAGTGTAGCAACAGAGGTCAGTTTCGCCAGAGCTCTAGTTCAGTTCCTGTTCACTCCCATTTCACTGCCTATTTATGGACTATAAAAGCACATGATTTACACTGTGTTGTTGCGAAGTATTGCCGCTATCTCGTATACAGTGTAAGTTCTGAGCCGTGTCATTTTCCATCCAGGTGAATGTGTGTATTACGTGTTCGCAGGTTGTTGATGATGTCACTCAGTTCTACAAGGAAACCTACGAAAAATACAAAGAGAATAAACAGGAAGCTCTGAGAGAGACCCTGCACCTGATCCAGTACGGGGTGAGCTCCGAGCCTCTGTCCCTCCTCACCGCTGTCTCTCACTCGCTGTCAGTATAACACATCACTGTGATTTTTATCTTCCAGCTGAACTGCTGTGGACCCTTCAGCTCCGAGGACATGGAGACTCTCGAGGAGACGTGTCCTAAACGTGAGGGACTGGATGTGCTCATCACCAAGGTAAACACCCCGGGAAATTTCAGAATAATGTTAACACATAAACACACCGGCAGCATCTGGATACTTCCCTTTTTATGTGACTCAAAAAATAACGCCTTCTTCCACAGTGAGGAGTGTAGTTCTATCCACATTTATTCCTCTTTATCCCCACAGCACTGCTGAATTCTGCATTCTGATTGGTCAGAAGGTGTTGCTTAGTTTCCTATAACAGCAGCTCTGACAGTAGTGCAGCTGCAAATCACAGGTTTAATAATAAACGTTCTAATTGTAAGGAATTTAGCTCATTTAGGTTAAGCTGATGTATTCTCCACCAATATATGTACGAGATTAGCAGATCAGCTCAGAAAGGGGAAATTTGTAAACTTAATATTTTAATAGCTGATCAACTATTCGTCCAGCGATAAGTTGAAATGAGTGTATTTATTAATTGTGTATGGGATATTACCTCCCTGGCCACCGGCAATAATATCCTAAATATAGTGAAACACTATATTAAGTGAAGTGATGTGAAGTTACTTGTGGCCAAGTATGTTGACCCATACTAGGAATTTGTGCTCTGCATTTAACCCATCCAAGTGCACACACACAGTAGTAAACACACACACACATCGTGAACACACACCCGGAGCAGTGGGCAGCCTTTTTTGCTGCGGCACCCGGGTAGCAGTTGGGGGTTCGGTGCCTTGCTCAAGGGTCTCACCTCAGTGGTGGTATTGAGGGTGGGAGAGAGCGCTGGTCATTCACTCCCCCCACCTACAATCCCTGCCGGACCCGAGACTCGAACCCACAACCTTCAGGTTCACCTTCGGGTTGCAAGTCCGAGTCGCTATCCATTAGGCCACGACTGCCCCCGAATTAAGAGCGAAGTAACAAGATCGGCAGTTTAAGGCAATAAATTTGAAGCACAGAGACACAAGACACTGGTCTTTATAAAATCAGAGGAGACTTTATTACTATTCTAAAACACAGAAACTAATCTAACACACACACACACACACACACACGTAAACAGGGGTGAAAATGGCTTTGAAACGAGAGTGAATGAAATTCCAAGTTTCTAGCAGTTTCTCAGACCATGACCTGAACGAACCATCAACTTATGAGTTTGATTTAACATTCGCTTCGATTAGAAGGGCTTTAAACTTGTATTAATTGCACCCGTTCAGTGAGAATCTGAAAAGTCATTGTCCTTATAGGAGATGTAAAGTAGCCTTATGCAGTCTGTTAAAGCTGGGTTCTGTGGAATGTGTGAAGGATGGTGAACTTTGTGTTCCTGGCCAGAACAAAGGTCTCATTCCATGAGGGTCCTTGGGTGAGCTCCCCCCCCTTTTTCTGTAGTTATCAGTTTTAGCATCGTGTTGGGTGAGCCATCTGGTCTTGGCCAACAGCCTAGATCAATAAGTTTGACAGAGGTTCCTCTTGGCTGCGTTTTCTTTTGTCATATTAACTTGAAGAGAGAATAAAGAGGCTGGTGAGGGAACGAGTGTTTATAGCTGCTGTAACGTAAGCGACAACAGGAACTAACTCGTTTCACAACATCGTTCCACAACATTAAATGTATCTATAAAGGGATAAAAAGTATGATGTGTCATTCTTTAATAAAAAAATGTAATTGTTGGTAAGTTGCTGTGGTGTAAGAGGAATAAATCACTTGCTGTTATAGGAAAATAATCAACTTCTGTGTGATAACAATAACTGTGAAATCGGTTTCAATTCTAAAAGAGTTGATTTATTTATTTTCACTCCAGGTCAATTTAAAAGGAATTAATTTATTTATTTACTTGTTTGTTTGTTTGTTTGTTTGTTTGTTTTCAGAGCTGCCCTGACGCTATTGAGAAATTCTTCACCTCTAAACTCCATATTATCGGCGGCATTGGGATCGGAATCGGAGTGATCATGGTAAAATTATCCCAATGTTTTCACAGAAAAAGACAATATCTCCTGTACTTACACTTTTATTTATTTATTTCCTTATTTATTTATATTTATTTATTTATTTTTTGCAGATCTTGGGCATGATCTTCAGCATGATGCTGCTGTGTGCCATCAGGAAGAGTCAGGAGATCGTCTGAGGGCGTTTATGCGAAACGCCGCCGTATTCGTGTTGCATGATTTCCATCCCGAAGCTCTCGCTGTCACCACCGGCTCTGCGCAGCTCGTCCTCTGATTGGTGGGAATTTCACAGGCCTCACAGTTTAGCTCTATGATTGGTTCATATCATGAAACATGAAACTGTAGATTTAGTTGATTTTGTGGAGCTCGTTGGAAAAACTTTGTATATTTTTTATTGTTCATGTCAGAATAGACGATGACGTTGTTGTTGTTTGCACTGTGTCACTGCTGATGTTGTGTTGATGTAAACACATATATGACCTTTTTAAACATTATAGTCATGTCTGAGTTTTTTAAAAATTATTATCACCATTATTTATGTTACCCAAATTATTTTAATGCTCTGGGTTAGGAATCATGATGCTCCAAAGATACAGTCCCTTCCAGAATTATTGGCACCCTTCAAAAAATTGGGAATGATTATAAAATTATTAATATAATATAAAATAAACAGAATAATTCAAAAAGTTCTGATTAAACTTTAGGATCAAAATTGTTCTCATAAGAAGGTCTTCTTTTGAATAATTAAATAACAGTATTTTCTCTCAAACACATGGGCACCATCAGAGGAATATTTCAAATGAATGCAAACAAATTTGACACTAAAACAAAGTCTGAAAAGTGAAAATGTATTTTTATTGTTTTCAGTGTCTACGAACTCTCTCACTGTCCAGTTCTTGTTTCCATGGGGTATAAGTTTGAGGTTGCACACATGTAAAATCCCCTTATTATCCATCCAAAGAGCTCCAGAGCAAAAAAGACTGGGTTGTCTCTACCATGAGGTTACAGTTTGGTCATAGATAGATCTTTCAACAAGACACTGACCTTAAACGTACATCTAAATCAACTAAATGAATGAAAGAGTTTTTTACGCCGACCGTCACAGTCTCTGGATTTGAACCTCGCTGAAACCGTGTGATGTGAATCAAACAGAATGTTCAGAATGTAAAAGAGATTAAAATGTGCATGGAGGAATGGCTGAGACCTTCTGCACATACACTGCCTCTGACCTCATTACAGGACGAGACTCTGTGCTGTTACTCTCTCCCTAGAGGACTGGGCTTGGAATATGAAATGAATTATTAATTGTGGGGGGGTGCCAATAATTTTGAAAAGTGTTTTGCAAGAAACTTGTGCACATTGTGGTTGAAAAATAGTGTGTTAAATAAAAAAGTATACAGCGTCCCTGTGTGTATAAACTACCGATTGTTGCATATGATTTAATTTTTTTTTCATGAAGGGGGCCAGTAACTTTTGAGAGCACTGTAGGTCAAAAGGTTTTAGTGTGTGTGTGTGTGTGTGTGAGAGAGAGAGAGAGAGAGAGAGAGAGAGATCGTGATCAGGACCTCAGTCAGCAGGTCAGTAATGAGGAATCTACAGGAAACTCTAATGAACTAAACTTCATCACATTTAATCATGACGTTAATCACGACGATGACTCACACTTTCATCTGAAGTTTCCGGATTCTCCCTTTTCCTTCTTTCTGCAAAACTTTGAAATGGTTCAAATGCCTAGTAGATTATTGCAAGATTTATATATTTTTATTTCAGGTACATTAAATAGCTCTGAGTTGAATCTAAATGAGGATGAGCATTAATAACGATGTCTAAAATAATGTAATAATTAATGATTGTATGTTGAATTATTAAATTAAATTATAATAATTGTGTGTTAAATTGAACGTTATTAGCTGGTAAGAATTTTATTTCGACCAACAACCACATCATTTTTCTTGAAATAAACAGGATGTGAAATTTCCCTGGAGCTTTTATTAAATAATTATTCCGTTTATTAAATTAAATTAATGGTCATCTGTTAAATATAAAGTGAAATCCTACAAGCAGGCTTTTGCTATGTGTTTACACTGAGCTTATAAAATGCACTCGTGGAGGAAAATATTGCATATTTCCTCATATATTTATCTTTCTTATTACTTTTGTTGTAATATGATTTCATGTGAATAACTGAATAAATAATATGTACACAATAATGAGTGTTTGTGTGTCCTGCCGTGTCTGCGTGGAATATAACGGAGAAGGAAGATAGCTCGATAAATTAAAGATATTTAAGGGTTTTTTTAATGAAGAAAACACAGTGCATCTTTAAAACACTTTAGTAAATCATACACACACAACTTCATTTAAATGGGTTGTACAAGTTAGTTAACTGGATATTACACAAATACACAAGTTAAATTTATGCAATATTATTTCTTTTTAATAATGCTGTCCATTAAATTTTTAACATTAATAAGATAAACATTATTGGATAAATTTACATTTATTTGTTTGCATAATTTTTATTTGTGTAATTGCATAATAGGCAATTAATTAAAAGCTAATAATAATAATAATAATAATAATAATAATAATAATAATAATAATAATAATCGTTTTGAATAAGTTTAAGTTTGTTTATTTGTGTAATATCAACATAAGTAACATTTTTTAATACATTTTGGTAAAATTTATTATTTACGTATTTTTTAGATATAATTTTGTGTGCTAGTTGCTTGTATCGAGATTTTGAGTAGATGTGTACAGATTATTCTTGTGTGTGTGTGTGTGTGTGTGTGTGAGTGAGAGAGAGAGAGAGAGAGATATTTTTATATAATGTGGACAAAACATTTCCATAATGTCCCATGAGGATAGGAATTTTAGGAATTTTAGGAATTTCTGACATTTATCTTGTCCTCATGAGGAAAACAAATTTTTTTTTTTTGTTTACAAAACCTGCTTTTATTTAAACAATCAAAAAGATAGTGGATAAATAATTTTGGATAGTAAGACACATTTGTGTGTGTGTGTGTGTGTGTGTGTGTGTGTGTGTGTGTTCATGTTTAAAGGAACTGCACTTGAGTTTATTTATTTTCACTTCCCTGTTTCTCAGTGAGTTCGACGTGAAAGTGGAAATAAGGTTCCTTCGTGTCTGCTGTGTGTCAGTTTGTGTTTGGTCTCCTTTCCGTTGTGCTGCTGTTCCCTGTCAACATATTTATTTGGCTCAAATGAAAATTGCAATCTCGTAGTGACAAAGTGTAAAATCAGTAAAAAAAAAAAAAAAAGAGGAAAAAGCAAACAGTACGAACGAGGAATTCCAGTGTGATGTTCATGCTCATGTACAAATCTCTCTCTAAATACAGCAAATGTACGTGTGTCACGTCACGTCACGTCACAGCGTTTATTGTCACATTTATTTAAGCACCATGAACAAAGTACAATGAAATTCTTGCTTGAATGCTTCTCAGAGTATTAACAAGAGAAAAAATACAATAGACTGTACTATTAATTACAAAATAACCAAATATACATAACACTGATAATCTGAATAATAATTACCAGGGAATAAAGTGCTAGTAATGAACTTGGAAGCTGTGTTTGTACAATCCAGCAGTTATGTTTATTAGAGCACATCCAGCTTATTAGACCACGTGGTGTGCTGTTATAGGAAAATAATCATCATCAGGAGTTACCGTTGCACTCAGAAGTTGATTCGTTTCAACGCTTACAATTCTGTATTTATTAAAGAACAATACGTCATAGTCTTTATAAACTCCTCTGTCCTGAAGATGTCGGAAAAATTACAGCTTTACTTCTGACTGTTACAAAGCGCTGACACTGGAGACTCCTTCCATAAATGATAAATAAACACATTTCAACAATTTAAAATCTGTTTATGAGGAGTGTTCGCTGTACACGTTCCTGTGAATGAGCTGTTACTATAGAAACGATAATGACATTATGATAACAAGTGCATTAATATAAACCTGTGATGTGCAGCTGCACTACTGTCAGAGCTGCTGTTATAGAAAACTAATCAACACCTTCTGACCAATCACAATCCAGAACTCATCAGCAGCGTGGGATAATGTGTATTTTCAACCCTCTCTCTCTCTCACACACACACACACACACACACACAATCTCTTTAGCTGATCAGGGTCAGGGGTTTCACAAAGAGTCACGACAAACCCAAACAGACGCCTTAAACAAAGACAATAGAAAGATTAATGAGTGAATTAAAGCGAATGTACACACCCATCAAATCCACTTCCTGTCCAGAGCCGAGTGGAAACTCTGATCCACTTCTGTTACTGTGATAAATAAAAATAAATATCCTGATATCATCGTCACTAACAACAATAACACAACGCTTTCACAGGACGTAACCATGGAGCAGAAACACAATTTAATACAAAGGAAATATGAAATGAGAGAGAAATAAAACTGCAAACAAGAATAAAATTCAGAGAAAATACAAAGTTAAAAATGAATTTAAATTAATCAAAGCAGTTACGTAGATAAGTTTTAAAAGAGCCTCAGTTTCTCAGGTACGCTGTGGTGAAAGAGCAGAGATTCCCTCAGCACCAGGTCAGTCAGCGAGCAGAGCTCTGAGTCTCTGATGCAGTTTTTAAAAATTAGAATCTGAATTTCAAACGGATTGTGATAACAAAAATTTGATTATTTAAATTTCTACACCTGATTGTAACTTTTATTTTATAACATACAAAACAAAACACTAAAAACTTCTTGTGAAAACAGAAAATTATCTCATGTACACATGAAAATTTGTGACATGAGCAAATCGTAACTTCTTCAAGAAAACAAATCTCATGAAAACATACATTTTTATATATATATATATATATATATATATATATATATATATATATATATATATATATATGTATGTGTGTGTGTGTGTGTGTGTGTGTGTGTGTGTGTGTGTGTGTGTACAGTACTCTGCAAAAGTCTTAGTCACCCTAATTTTTTAAAATGCAAATTTTGTCTTAAATGTGTACTTTATGATTTCTGCATTATTGCGTCAATAAAGAAAATTTTAGATTCCAAACATTAGTTTTCAACAAAACATTAAATGTTACAGGAAAATGTTTGTATGGCAGTAAAGAAAGCATCATATTACATAAGACACCACTTTTCAGACAAAAATCATAATGAAGGCAGTTTTACCTGCACAAACAGAAACAGGTTTGAAGGTCAGAGTCTCCAGAAGATCTGCAGCTGGTTCTCCAAGAAGCTCAGAAAAACCTACAGCTCATTTCCTTATAAACCTGAAAACAGCGTCCCTGAGACGACTGATGCGTTAAAGGTAGTTACACTTAATGTTGACTTTATTTAGTTTATTACTGTTTACTGCTTTTAATAGAGGATTTTTATTATGTAGAAATGTTTAATTTCAGTATTTTTATAGGCATCTTTGCTTCATTTAAAGACATTTGCACAGTACTGTATCTCTGCACTTTATTCCAAATCTTTTATATCCCTTATAATATATTTTTATATATTTTTAAAATATTTTACCTTTTCTACTTCTAAATTCTGGTTGATGTAAATTCTACTTTATGTCACAGACGGTTGAAAAAAAGCATTTCACGTCATGCATGTCATATTGTGTGTGTGTGTGTGTGTGTGTGTGTGTGTGTCTGACCAATAAAATTTGAATTGAATTTGAAAATTTATCATGTGCATGCAAAAATTTGTTGTTTTTTTTCCACAAGGATTTCTTTTCTTAAAGAGGACTGAGAGAGCTGCTGTGGGTGAGAAAGTAAGTGGTCTATATGAGATATTTAAAAAAATGACACTGTGTCCTTTCAGGGGCTCCGTAGTAACAACTAACTACAAGCTAATTATTTATTTTTTCTGTTTTTCACTATCCGTCATGTCGCTCATATAAACCTCAACCTCTATCAAATGAATTTTTATCCATTTTCAGTGATTATGGCTGAGAGTGGCTCAGTGGCTCAGTGGTTAGCGTTGTCTCCTCATTTGGATCCTGAGCTCAGGTTGCTGTCTGTGTGGAGCTTCACGTGTTCTCCACGTGTCCGTGTGGGTTTCCTCGGGGTTCTCCGGTTTCCTCTCAGCTCCCAGTGACCCGGTTACTGAAAGTGAGTGAGTTTAAAACCTATAAACATGAAATAAATCTGCGCTGCAATCATACGGAGGTCTGCAGAAATATTTTTTTATACTGGACGAAATTTCTGACAAATTTTCCCCATTTTTCTGTTTTAAGAGAATTTTGGATTGTTGAGAGGATAGCTGGCGATAGCGGATAGTTTGATACACAGTTAGCTATTGCCGGAATCTGCAGCTGTATTTGTGTGTAAATATAGTAATATAAATATAGTATATAGTAAAATAAATATTTATCATGTTTATCATTTATTTATTTTATTTTTACAGTAATTTATTACTGTACATTGTACACTGTACTGAACATTAAACAAGTTATAGATCTATAGGTGTCTGTCTTCAAACATTTAATGGTCACATGTCGTCAAAATTAAATTAAATTAAATTATTAAAACATTTTCTGCAACATCAAATGATTGTTTATGACAGTTTAATCACTATTTAGCTCAGTTGTTTTCACATTACTATTTGTTTGTTTGTTTGTTTGTTTGTTTACAGAAATAAATCACCATAGTGTGTGAGCTGATAAATAAAAACAAAAATGTTGGATAATAAACTTATCGTCGCGCTAAAATTCAAGTGTCTTTATCTGATTCCTTGAAATCTGATTTAAGATAACGCTTTATGTTGTTTTAAATGATTGGATTATCTGATCTCAGGGAATCTAAAAGCAGATCTGCAGCCCGGTGTGTGTGAGAGGTACTGACCCGTTGTGGGAAGGTGAAGTCTGATTTATATTTTAGCTCCATTTTTTAGAAAATAATGCTGATGATGAATTTAAACTCCCTGAACGATTTCTGATTTTTTTTTTTTTTAAGAAGAGCAGACCAGCTTTCTGCTCCTGTCAGTAGATGGCAGAAGTGTTCAGCTGTTCCACCTGCTCCAGCAGGATGAGTGGAATAATCTCACTTTCCTCCCCATCCCCGCACCGCACCGCACTCCGGATGTCCCGCACTTTTCCCCGCTGTAACCGTGCGACGGTGAGTGACTGCGGTGACGCAATGACGCACGTGTGCTTAATGACGGTGTTTTATTTCCAGCTGTTTCATTCTGCATTTCCACTCCAGTGGGATCTAAACGTGCTTCTGTCCTGTGTTGCCAAGACTGGGGCTATTTTAAGGCTCTGAATAAGGTCAGCGCTCTGCAGTGATGTTCTTCATTTGGGCTTCGTGGAGGTAACTACATTTCTCCCTGCATGTCTGCAGGATCATGATGGCCGGAGAAGGGAATAATGGGAAAGTGACCTGGTTGCTTTTTGCACAGTGAGTAAATGGACCATGTTGGAAGATATTTTGTATGTTTTTTAGAACTGACACAGTTTCTTCATGCATCGCTTTATTCCAGCTGCTAGTTTGCTAAACTACCTCGGTGTGATTTTCATGACGTTCTGTCCTGAGGGATTTGTTAAGAATGACGTGTGTGGATGGTCCACTTTTGATGAGTGAATCTGAACCAGCGTAGCTCGCTGCAGTGATGTCAGACAGCGCAGATGATGCCCTGGTTCTCCTGGAGATCCTCGAGGTTCTGGGTGCATGCCGTGCACGTGTGTCGTACGCAGATGTGTGCGTGTATCTGAGTGGACGTTATGAGCTCCACCCGTTGTTGGAGCTGCGGAGTCTGCTGTACTCCACGGCATGCCGTGATCCGTGCTTCCCGGCCACGCTGTTCCGTGAACGTCTGCACCCTCCCTGCAGCAACCGTCTGTCTGCGGCCGCCGACGTCGTCTCGCTCTTCAACCTGCTCACACACACACGCCTGCCGCCCTCACACACTAATTCCCTGACCTCCTGCTTGGCCTGCGTTCAGGAGCGTGCACGCTGTGATTGGCTGCATGCAGAAGGTGGAGTTATAGCTCCAGGCTGTAAATATGAGGACTCCACTGAGGCACTGATCAGTCTGAACACCGGGGGGTCGCATGTGAACACTCCAGCACGCTCACGCGCTCACACGCATCATCGGCACAGCATGCAGAGAGCACACTCTCTAGACGTTCCTTGCGGTTCCACTGGGAATCATGACTTGACCGGCAAGGGTGACCGAGTTGTGGATCCTGTTCAAACCTGTGCTCAGAAGAGGAGCGTCTTTAAGGGGGAATTCCACAAACTGGCTCCCTTTATTTCCACAGACGGCAGCAGCCAGAGTCAGGAAGGATCCAGAGATGACAGTGAGGATGGACAATTTATCACCTGCAACAACCCTTATCCTGAATCTGCTCATGATGCACATACAGAAGATGTTCAAACACATTCTTCTGAAACAGATACACCCCCTGATGCACAGACTCCCTACCTCCAGAAGCATAAAAGTCTAGACGACCTGCAGAGCTCCACTTATTTTGGGCCTACAGTAATAGAAAGGACGTACCACCAAACCCCAGTCCTGACGGCCAAGAGCCACAGTCTGGACATCGACAGTGGCCTTGCAGAACCGTGTGAGCATGACAAACCTGGACTGGACAGACCAAAACCCCAGAGACCTAGATCAGAAAAATCTGCTTTAGACAAATCTGGACTTACAAAACCCGGATTTACTAAACCCAGCTTCGAGGGCAGTAGTTTCGACATCCCCGGGTTTGACCCGCTTATCGTCCGATCGGTTCGAGACACCCTGAAGCGGCTGAGTGGGATAAGTTTGGATGCCTGGTATGATTGGTCGCCTGATGCCGAGGGCGTGGTCAGCGTGGCCACTCAGACGGACGTGAACGATCGTCGTGCTCTGAGGAGCCTCCTGCTCAGTGAAAAGCTCTCGCTCGATAACACCGACATCGCAGAGGACGACATCAGTGCCATCTTCCGCTTCTTGGATGACATTAGCATGTGCGGCTCGATGGCCGTCCTGCCTGGAGAAGGAGGAGGACCTCAGGAAGGGGGCGGAGCTGGGTTACCAGAGCGACGGGAGCGTTTAGGGAAGCTCAGACGCCTGTTTCACTCTCTGGAGGGGCCGGAAGAAGGCGTGCGATGGGGCGTTGGACGGCTCCTGCAGCGCGTCACCGAGCTCGAGCAGCGTCTGGAGCCGATCTCGGAGCTGAGAGAGCAGCTGGCACTCGTCCTCTCCACACTGAACCGGCTGGAGCAAAGAGGGCAACTTGTGCACTCAAACTCTGAACCTGTCCAACAGCAGCCTCCACCACGGGCTCACTCAGAAGGAGGCTTGAGAGCCAGTACGAGTTCTGAGGTGGCCGATGGAGCTGCGGCTAAACGCAGAGGTCTGTTCATACGCAATTCCAGGAGCCACACGGAGAGCAGCAGCTCTGAGAAACATCGCGAGTGGAGCATCAGCTACAGCAAGGAGCAACACCTACATCCTTCACATGTATGCACACACACACACACACACACACACATTTATCTATGACCCTGCAACAGGAATACTTGTCTTTATTTTACTTTGTGTCCTCCTTTGTTCACTTCTGCAGGCTGAGCAGCATGGTGCAGTTTGTAAGAAAGAGCACCATCCAGTTCAGGAGAGAAAGAGTTCCATTATGATTCCTGAAGTCCACAAGGTTCCTCTACGCAGCTCCACGCAGAAGGCTAACCTCCTCCCAACGGACCGGCCAAAAGTTTCCTGGAGTCAGTCAGAGCTCACACCACTCGACCTGCAGGTAAACTCACACTCGTCCGTCATCTGCTGATGTTCCTCTAAAGGCCTGAGCATTACAAACACTGATCTGCTTTATGAAAAAGAAGTAAATTAGGCTAATTAGTTCATTAGACTGTCACAGATTTTTGCACTTAGCAGTTAAGATCAATTCAGGGACTTCATAGGACACTATTTGATTTATTTTGTTTGGTTTTTGCTGATTTGTCTCCTGTGAAACATCTGCCAGTGTCTTATCATCTCATAACTGTGCGGCAGCCTGAGAAAATCCTTCACGTGATCAAATTTCGACATTTTCTGCACATTTTCCTAAACTGAAATATGTTTCTCTTTTGCATGTTTCTCAAACAAAAGTAAAGTAAAAACTGAGAAAATGACATTTAAAGATTTCATTCCAGTTCCACTGAAAGACTCCGAGCACCGAGCTCGACATTTCTAACCTCATCTACTGACGGAAAAACAGCATTACTGCTGAATTTTATAGAATTATACACTTACAGGAAATGAGTTCTCACTTTGATTCTCAGCATCTTCCACATCAGACTCTGTCTCATCACCTGAGCTAAAAGTCGCTCACGCAGTTTAAACACGAGCCTCATCGTCGTCTCTTCGCTCCACTGATCTCTGTTCACACTAACATCGGTGTGGAAATCATCTCCCAGTCATTCACTCACTTCTGCTTAGTACATTATGTCTTATTCAGTCATTTAAACAGTTTAGATCTCTGCCCTCTGTGTGGAGTGTGTAAGCGCTCTTCTCTGTTTTGATGATGATGATGATGATGATGTGACGGAGCAGGAACATGGCCGACATTTTAACAGCTGACGTCTGATTACAAACTGATTCCGTTTCGTGTGTACGGCGTGTAACTCTCCAAAAAACAATCAAATCGTGAGGAAATCCCACTTAGCTAGCGATGTTTTAGAGATCTTTACACAGACTGACTGTTTTTATTGCTGTGTTTATTAAACTGACTCTTTACACAACATGATCTCTGCAGACACACACCAAGGCGAGGTTAGAAATTAGCCTAAAATAATGACATTTCCAAATCATTTTGATAAAATATATTTCAGTTTTCTTAAAGTTGAGATGTTGAAGTATGCAATTTTTCATCATTTCTTCTAGAATTCCGCTCCAGCGACTTCCGAAGGGTTTTTCCGAGTCGCCTCACATAGCCCGTCTCTATCAGTTATAGAAATTCTTTTGCTTTTCAGGACGAGGAAGTAAATAAAACTTTCTTAATGTGTCCCAGCTTATCTGAATTCACTCTACTGAATCTGACCTGTTTTTCAGAGGACATCTCTGATTAGGATTAAAGACCAGCTTTTAAACAATTAATCAATAATATCAACAATTTCATTAAAATTCAATCACATCAGTTTCACTTGTTCAAATTCTTATGAATTTTTCCTGAGATCAGATTCATAATACACACAATCAGTGTGCACATATCTATAGGACCTGAGCTACAGATAGGAATGGAAAGCATTTCAATCATAGACGTTTATATTTTACTCCCTTTATTTATTTATTTATTATTTTTTAAAGCTAAAATCAGTTGTTTTATCCACAAACTGTTTTGTACCAATAAAGAAGTAGTAGTAGTAGAATCCAGCAATCCATACATCCATAAAAAAGCAACTCTGTTTTGGGGGCGGAGCTACATGTGAGCTCAGTCTGTGATGTCAGAATTAGACGACTTTAAACCACATCTGAATATTAGAGGAAGTCAAAGTTTAGCTAGCTATCTAACTAACTTAATGATTAGTAATTACTAGCTGATAATTAAAACACATGCCGGTTGTCGTGGTAACGTTGAAATATATTCTGACAGATTTGTCTGCTGTTAAACAAATCAGTCAGAATATGAAGATGTAAATTAAGACTGAAATCTGACTAATGTTAGCTAGTTTACTTATTTACAGAATCTATGAAAATACATCAATATGCAACTTAGGAAACGCCTCCATGTTGCCCTGCCATTCTTAATATCCTAATATCTTAAACATTAGCAAATGATAACAGAATATTATGAATGGCAGGAGGACATGTGGGAGTTTCCTAATTTGCATATTTATGCATATTCATAAAGCCTGGGATTTTAATGAAAGTGTAGTGATGATCCTCAGTGCAGCTTCATGCACATGGAAGATCATTCCACACTGTGTGTGTGTGTGTGTGTGTGTGTGTGTGTGTGTTTCAGGCCCCCGAGTCTCTGGACTTCTGGATGGATGAGGTTTACACTCCGGTGTCGGACACACTCCTGCGCCGCTCGCAGTCTCTGACACGCTGCAGCCGGACGCAGGGATACCGCATCACTGCCATCAGCGTCACTGCCACCGTCATCCTCATCCTCATCATCGTCATCCCTATATGCACTGCGTAAAAGCACACATAGGCAGTAATGTCTAAACACACACTCACACACACACACACACACACACACACACACACACATTTAACCTAATGCGCTCTGTTATTCTGAATGGCATTGTATTTTATTCAAGTTAGTTTTTAAGCAATGCATGAACTAAAATAATCAAATGACTCTGAGTACTATTGTAGAGTGTTAAATAAAACCTTTCCAAAACTCCTTGTGACTACACAGTGTGGTGTTACATACAGACTGTGGTTAAAGTTTAAGAAAAAAGAAGGAAACACATTTAATAACAGTGATGGAAATTTACAGAATTCTTCTACAGAAGACACTTGTTTGCATTTCTAAGATCACACACTCGATCATTTAACTGCTAAAAAATAGATAGATAGATAGATAGATAGATAGATATCATGTACAGCCCAAAGACACTTCTCAGTTGTATTTGTTCTTGCGCTCGTTCTGATACGTTATCGTTTCTATAGCAACAGCTCATTCGCAGGGACGTGTACAGCAGACGTGTAAACGGATTTAGAAAATCGTTGATATGTTGAAGTTTTCTGTAAGGAGACATTTATGTAACAGTTACAGAAGGAGTCTCCAGTGTTAGAGGTAAAGCTGTAACTTTCAGTTTTCCGTCATCTTCAGGACAGAGGAGTTTACGCTTCTTTGCAGTTTTTCAGTAACATGCGGAACAAGCTGCGTTTGTTTTTTCTCTTATTAACTTGAAGAGAGAGAATAAAGAGAGGGAGTCTGATATGCATGTTTTAGCAACGTAAGGGAGAACAGGAACTAACTTGTTCCACTGACATTCCACAACATTAAATCTAACTATAAATGGCTAAAATGTATGACTAAAATGTATTACTGAATAAAAAAATTGTAATTGCTGTGGTATAAGAGGAACAGAACACTTTGGGACGTGACGTTATAGGAAAATATTCACCGTCAGTGTGGTAACAGTAACTCCACTTCATCACTCCCTCACATACCAAGCACATGGAGAGTGTGTAAGTGTACAGTACTATGAGACATGCATTACTTCATTGTGTTGCAATACATTTCTTATTTTATTACAACACACACACACACACACACACACACACACACACACACACACACACTCAAAGAGCTGATTGGACACTTTAGGGTTAGAAAATGTTTCCGATAAATCCTATTTGCTGCTGCTGAGATGCCCATTAGTGTAATTCAATTCATCAGCAATTTGACTAAGACACCAGGGGAATCCCCTCACTTACACACACACACACACACACACACACACACACACACACACACACACACACACATGAACAAACAAACAACAGCACTGCATTTCCCTTTGATGGAGTTGTGAGTGCTCTCGGAGTTTCCAGGATCAAATCGGATAAAAGTGGGAAAAATGAACCCGTGTGGAATTAATGCTTCAGATTATTTAAGCCATGTGACCTTTAGAGCCTGCATGTGATTCTTCCAGCACAGAACACAACAAAAAAATAAATCAGCGTTTAAATGACTGGCATTCTGAAGGACAGGACAGGGTTGGAAACATCTGCAATAATCATGATGTACAATAATAATATTTATTATAGAATTTAAAAAATTGTTTGGGTTTAAATCCGAACACAGATACAGACAGTGTCATTTTATTACACTCTTAATGCGCATGAAAAAAAAGTATATTTTATTAAAGTAAGTTATTTAACTAAATAAAATCATGGGTAACTCTGCCTGGATTTGGTTTATAGTTTGTATTTTTAGATTATAGTTCTTTTATTTTTACCTTTTATTTTTCTTTGTTTTTATTATTTTTATTATTACATGAAGATAACAGACTACTATGCACATGAGAGCAACACAAAGGGCTAAAAGCACGACAGAACATCTTCATCAGTCACTAGTTGTTTTGCAGAAGCTGAAAACTTGCGGAAATTCGTCCACAGGGATTTATAATGGATGTGGTGGATCAATGATTATAACACACACACACACACACACACACACACACAAAGTAACACAGAAGCAGTAATGGGTTGAGATGGCCAGAAGCGAGGTAGAGAAGGGAGGGAAGCAGCAAGAAAGAGAGAGAGAGAGAGAGAGAGTGAGAGTGAATGTCCTCTTTCTGAAGCTGAAGGTTGCAGAGTCCTAGTTCTGTCTCCACCGAGTGATTAATGAGAACTGCTTCATGTGGAACCCTCTGACACTAATGTAGAAATTATCCACCATCAGAGAGAGAGAGAGAGAGAGAGAGAGAGAAAACGGGTGAAAGAGACTGAGAGAGAGACAGACAAAGAGACACAAAGTGTGAGACAGATCGAGAGAGACAGAGAGAGAGAGAGAGAGAGAGAGAAAACAGGTGAAAGAGACTGAGAGAGAGAGAGAGAGAGAGAGAGAGAGAGAGAGAGACCCACAGCACTGACTATGCCGGTATTCACTTTGCCTCAGTGCCAGGATTTTATTGCTAGGTTTTTATTGCTCCAGTCCTGAACTCTGTGTCCCCCGTTCAAACTCAAAGTTCTGACTGCTTGTGAGACATCACCATGTGCTCCTCAGGTCGGCTCCTCCACAGTTTCCACACACTACTCCCACACACTACTCCCACACACTCCTCCCAGTACTGTACATCAGCGCAGCAGAAGCTCTGTGGAGAAGGCGTGTTCGCTAAGGACTGCACCCGGAAGTGGCCCAGATCTGGTGAAGATTTGGTGAGCCACAGGTGGAGTTCTTCATCAAAGCCAAATCACCACACTGAGGATTGTGGTTCTCCTGAGCAGAGCCGGAAATCGCTGGAACAGGTTGCACCTGCCCACAACTGGCCTCGTTATCTACGACACGCTTTTACTCGCTGATACTTTCTGATTCTTCCTCGCCGTCAGATTGATGGCACTGAGATGGTCAGGAAGTCCCCAGCATGCACTGCTGCTTTCACTGAGCTAATCATCAGGAAAACCACGTCACGCCGGAGAAGCCATTGCGGTTCCGCTGCACCTACAGGCAACACCGCTTGGATTTGACGCCTTGGTCCTGCGCTCAGAATTCACTCAAATTCAAATTCACACTGATCCGAACATTAGAGTTAAAAGTGTCACCAGTAAGACAAGCTCCTGTGAGGTGCAAACGCATTCGCTCTGTTATCTGCAGATCATGAGTTCTGATCCTGACGATGCCACAGCTATCGATGGCCACGAGCCAAGAGAACAAACCTGACTGTGCTTCCTGAGTGGGAGGGGCATACTCTCTCTCCCCTGTCAATCACAGCAGTACTACCCAATCACAGGTGTGTGTGAGCTCCTGTATGTGGAAGAAGGCAGATAGCGCGTCCCTCTGAATGTGCTGTGACTCAGCTATTCGAACAAGATGCTTTTTTTCCTTTTTTTGTTTGAGATTGAGATAAACGCTGGATTTAGAAACATTCAGAATCTACTCTTTCAACGACGTCTTGATGATGTAGTAGCTGCAACCTCGTGTTAAACACGCTCATCATTCATACAGTACACCAGGCTTAGGGTTGATCACCTGAAGGTGGCTTAATGGCTTCCTCCTTGTGCAGGACAGATGGACAAAAAGTTTTGGCACCCTCAGCCAGGTCACCTCTTCCTGTCTGTTTGGCGTCTTGGAATAAATCGGCTAATAAGTGGACCGCTCCTGACCACAAGAGCCACTAGTACACGGGTCTCGTATGCTCTCATGCCCCACATTCACAAATCCGAATACAGATACGGATACAGATAGCGTCACTGCCTTACACCTCTACTAAACAGAAGATGGCCGACGGGATGATAGACATCAGTGGCGTGACATTCTACATGGAGTATCTCCTCATCACGGGCGTTATTTAGCACTGCTGCTACCGGAGCGTCATCATACGCGTTCTCCAAGTTAACACTGGCGTTCCCCGTGATGTCATCTCTGATCGCCTTTATATTCAGTCCTAAGGTGAGTCCTGACCCTTGTGATGTTATTCATAAACATTATCACCACCTTTGGAGGTATTTGGGTGTTTATAGAACCACAGTCACATAACTAACTGACTAACTAACTGATTAAATAACTAACATTTTCTTATTTTAGGAGATAAAAGTACAATAATGTGATCCAGTGTACACAGTCACTGAGGCTGCAGTGTCTCTGTTTATTTTTGGATCATTGTGGACACAAGTATAATATTGTGTCGTTAATTGAACATGGAATCATGGTTCATTCGATTTTATTGACCAATACATAACAGTACTGTATAAAATAAAAACGAACTCTGCTAACAAAGCGTCCCTCTGACTGGCACGTGGTTTATGATGCAGCAAAATGGAAAAAAATAAATAAAAAACTGAAAAGGCAAGGACTGAAAAATATAAAAACTAATTTAGACAGTGTGTTCTCAAATGTTAAAAAAAAAAACAAATTGCAATTTTAATAGAATTATTGTGTACAAGGCATTCATGGCCAAATATCAGCTTTTAATTAGAGTACTGTTATTGTGTTATTGCTGTAGGTTTACCACAAACACTAATCAGTTCTATTTTTTAATTAGTTCACTGCAGCAAAACAAATTATATCAGTATAAAGAATATGGCTGTGGTTAGTGGTGTGTGTGTGTGTGTGTGTGTGTGTGTGTGTGTGTGTGTGTGTGTGCAGCTTTTCACTTCCTGTCAGTTTTAATATTTCAGAACTTTGCTTTCATAAACATCTCCTACCTACTTATGATGTGTAGTTCCGTTATTGACAATGAGGCACTTAACATCACTTATCACGCACACACACACACACGCACGCACACACACACACGCACACACACACACGCACACACACACACACACGCACACACACACACGCACACAGGCACTTTAGGTCTGCGTAAGTATCTGGGAATCTTTCCATCTCTGCAACTGATCTCTAAAGCATTTTAAGCTACATAATAATAATAATAATAATAATAATAATAATAATTCACAAAAAAAAATTCATTGATTAAATTAGAAACTTTTCAGTCAACATATATCAATTAAATGTTTAAAAGTATTTGACTACTTTTTAAAAATAATTATTCATGATGAAATAGAACTAGTTTTTACACGAGATTTACAAGAGACTTTTTTTTAGTTTATTTTAAATTAATTTAGTTATGTATTCTATAATAAAATACTGACATCACTAGCTACACTTATTCATTGCTCAAATATGAATATTTAATTCATATTTATTTATTTATTATTTATATTTATAACTCTTCAGCTTATCCTTTAAAAATGCAAAAAAAAATTCTCATGTAACTGAAAAAAAGAAAATGTGAAACAACTTAAAAATATAAAATCTCTGAAGGATTTTAAGATTGAGAGAATAATCCTGCACAGCAAAATGCCTGTATATTAGATAAACTATAAAATGTATTTATGCCTGTTTTAAGGATGATTATACTCTGATATATATCTCTCTCACTAGTCACCAAGTCATGAGCCCAAAATTAGTGATAAGCTAACTTTAAAAAACAAAAATCTGAGCAACAGCTTATTTTTCCTCACTTATTAATCAAACTTCTTGCAGACAAGATTTAAACATTATTAAATGTTTCAGACTGTTATATTAATCAGAACTTAATAACTTTTCCACCACACTGCTGCTGAGTTCTGGACTGCGATTGGTCAGAAGATGTCAGTTTTCTGACGTCTCCAGGACAGAGGAGTTTACGCTTCTTTGCGGTTTCTCACTAACATGCGGAACGAGCTGCATTTATTTTTGTCTTATTAACTTGAAGAGAGAGAATAAAGAGAGGCTGGTGAGGGAACGAGTGTAAGCGACAACAGGAACTAACTCATTTCTTGAAAGATTAAATGTAACTATAAATGGATAAAACATATGATGTGTCATTCTTTAAGATATAAATTGTAATTGTTGGTAAACTGCTGTGGTGTAAGAGGAATAAAACAAGGGGGGGGGGGGTGTCAGTCCGTATCACACCATCATGTCATGTTTTATCTCTAAGAAAGAAAATGATGTTTGTTTACGTTTGTTTACGTTTGTTTACGTTTGTTTATGTTTGTTTACGTTTGTTTATGTTTGTTTACGTTTGTTTACGTTTGTTTATGTTTGTTTACGTTTGTTTATTTGTTATTTAGGTAACAGATGCACAAACGCGTCTCAGAAACCTGGAGCTTTAGAATATTTTGCAAAAAATTTTTCTTTTTAGGTTGGAAATGTTACAACCGACCCCAGTCTCCCTGCTCCATGCTCCATCTACCGGATGTGTTCTTTCTTTTTTCTTTCTTTGAGGCTTGTTACCATGGAGACGCGTAAACACACTCCTCCGCTGCGTTGGTTAGAGCAGGTCACAGAGCTCACACCTGGAGTTACTGCGAGCTTTATATCTCCATAATACACAGCTCTTACTGGGTTTTTTTGCTGTATATGAGTGGAGTGTGAGTGGAGTGTGAGTGTGAGTTGAGTGTGAGTTCGGTGTGAGTGGAGTGTGAGTTGAGTGTGAGTTGAGTGTGAGTTAAGTGTGAGTGTGAGTTGAGTGTGAGTTAAGTGTGAGTTAAGTGTGAGTGCAGTGTGAGTGGAGTGTGAGTTAAGTGTGAGTGGAGTGTGAGTGTGGAGTGTGTCAGCGCTGAGATGTCGCATGTGCGGGTTTACAGGCCGGGGGTCCGGATGGGGAACTGGAGAGAGGACGAGGCTCTGGAGGAGGTTCAGCAAAGTTCTCCACATCAGCTGTAATGAAGAGCTGCTTTAACTGGAGAGGAGTGTTGAGTTTAACTCTCTCTCTCTCTCTCTCTCTCTCTCTCTCTCTCTGTGTGTGTGTGTGTGTGTGTGTGTGCAGGAGGCTCTGAGAGACTTCCTGCAGCGGAAGGACAGAGGAGAGCTCACTGTCCAAAAAACCGGCGTCCTGAGACAAACCCTCCTCCACCCTGTAAGCAGCTCAGTTCATATCTCTGATAATGACTCATTAGAGAATAACTCATACAGTCTACAGAAAAGAAGAAGTGTGCAAAAGAAGATAAAAGTTAGGAATGTAATATCAGCAATATACCGAAAATACACCGCGTGCGTATAAAGAAAGGAATCAGTGTGTTAATGTGGTGTAGAGACCATGACTTTAAACTTACAGTGACACAAATAAAGAATAAAACACTTTCATACACACTTACAGGATAATTTACTATATGTCACTGACTCACTCTGCAAGTGCACTGACATCATGATGATGAAGTAAACTACTATTTCTAGCTGTTCTAACATAAGTGAGATCAGGAACTAACTTACTTCACCCACATTCCACAGCATTGCGTGTGTGAAGAGTGTGATGAGCTGTTTTTTAAAAAATGGAAATTGTAATTGTTGGTAAATCGCTGTTAGGGGAAAATAATCAGCGTCATTAACTCCTCTTCATCACTCACTGTAGCAGCACGACGATGAAAGCACGACAGTGCTCGCGGTCACACACTTCTCCGGGATGTTTAATGCAGGAATTTTGTCGTTCCTGTCTGTGTTTTTACTGTGCAGTTGAGGGCAAATTCTGCACCCCGTGGTATCTGGGCGATAAAAGAAAACCATTAAAAGGAAAAATAAAAAGAGGGATATGTGCATGAATCATTCAACAGAGAGGATGTGAAAAAGGAGAAGGCAGTTATAACAGTAACACACAGACATACAGTGATTAGAGATGATTTATATCACACTCATGCAGTTATTTTATTATTATTTTTGAATCATTATTACTATTACATATCGTAATACATTTCGTTACATGAAGGAACATCTGTGACATAAATAACTGAACACTTTAAATGTATTGTTGGTATTATTTTATCTACAGTTTATTTCAAAACCTAATTTTGCCACACTTGAATAGAAATATTTTAATTTAAGCTTCATATAAATATGAAAAAGCATGTTTTTCAGGTGAATCTCTCCGTGTCCCCGGATGGACTGTTGCGTTTCGGAGACACGGTCATGCTGTTAAACACTAGAGGGAAGACGCACGACCCGTGTGACCCCTGCGCCCTCAGCATCATCGCCGACCTCCGCAACATCACATCACGTCCAGAAACAAACTCCAAGCCGCATCTACAGGGTCCCTGTCAGGTGGGCGGAGCCAGCAGCATCCAGCCGTGTGTGATGAACGCCTTCATAATCACCAGGTAAAGATTTTCACTCACCTATGAACACCAGGCCACGTTTATCAAACTGCATATGAAAGGAATTCATTCGTGAATCGTTCTCAGGAGCGTTTATTCAGGAAATGTGGTCTTCATGAACATCCAGTTATTTGCGTAATCTTTGTATCCTACATTTCACTCCTGAGTTTGTGTAAATTTCTGTAGAGTCACTAATGTGAACCTCGACTGACCTTCTTCAAATCATATAATCACCGATGAGTTTCTGTGATTTTATAAACGGATTACGCCGTCATGTTTACATCACCTATTTATTTCAATTACACACCAAGGAAGTCCATAAATTAAGACAAATAAAACCAGCTGTTTAATCAGGACAAAAGTAATGGCGCCTTATAAAATGAGGAAGAGTTAGTGTGTGTCTATGGTAGCTGACACGCTGCAGTGGCTGAGCTGCGTTAGTGGAAGATTTAACACACTCCGGCTTAGGAGGCGCTCTTTCACTGTTTAGTTGCAATTTTATTTTATTTTCAGCTCTCTTTGCCTTTAATGGCTTTAACAGAGTGTTGTGGGTGTGGCTAAACGTAAATCAGCTGTGCTATTGGTAATTTACAGCTGATTGGCTTTTATCAACATACACACGTGAGTATTAAGTAAACTTTTGTAAATCTGGTGGAATTTTTTTCTTTTGGTTCGGTTTGGTCTACAAAAACATTTACACACATTAAAAGATTTATAAATGAGGCCCATTGTGTGCTACTGTTTATGCCCACACACACACACGCACACACACACACACACACAGACACACTTCCTCTTTTCTGTGGTTTGTGGTTTAGTGTGGACGAGACTGCAGATGGAGAGATACTCAGATACGAGCAAAACTTCGCCCTCAGGACGACTGCAGGCTTCGGTGGAGAGGTAACCTAGCAGCGATGAGCTCATCAGTGTGCCATTTAAAGTCGATTTTTCCGCAGTAATGTAACCAGGAAAAAGGGAATTCTGTCATTTCAAATTCTGCTCCATTTTCCTGATGATTCATAAAATTCATAAAAGGCCCGATGGTGACACACGATCAGCAGAAAATGCTTACTTTTATTTTTTACGTTTTAAAATATCTAAAGCAATTTTTCATTGTTGACTAAATGTGAGGCTGTGACTCGCCTCCTCCTGAAGGATATAATATGAAAGCCACATGTATTCTGTGTAGCTTTACCTGGCCAGTGACCACAGAACCTTCCAGAAGTGTGCTAAGAAATCCCGGCTACAGGAAGTGAGCTTAGTGGAGCAGCTGGACTTCCTGTGTTGGTGGAGGCTTGTTTATTTTGATCCACAGGACCGACTCGAACATGAAGGCTTCCCCGTGCGGGTAAACACACCTCCACACCTGTAAAACACAACAAAACAGCTGTTAAACACATCTGCACACCTGTAAACACACCTGCACACCTGTAAACACACCTGCACACCTGTATAACACAACAAAACACCTGTAAACACACCTGCACACCTGTAAAACACAGCAAAACAGCTGTAAACACACCTGCACACCTGTAAACACACCTCCACACCTGTAAAACACAACAAAACAGCTGTATAACACAACAAAACACCTGTAAACACACCTGCACACCTGTATAACACAACAAAACACCTGTAAACACACCTGCACACCTGTAAACACACCTCCACACCTGTAAAACACAACAAAACAGCTGTTAAACACAACAAAACACCTGTAAACACATCTGCACACCTGTAAACACACCTCCACACCTGTAAAACACAACAAAACAGCTGTTAAACACAACAAAACACCTGTAAACACATCTGCACACCTGTAAACACACCTCCACACCTGTAAAACACAACAAAACAGCTGTTAAACACACCTGCACACCTGTAAACACACCTCCACACTTGTAAAACACAACAAAACAGCTGTTAAACACAACAAAACACCTGTAAACACACCTGCACACCTGTATAACACAACAAAACACCTGTAAACACATCTGCACACCTGTAAATGCCTGTAAACATTTATGAACACCTGTAAAGCACATGTAAACATCTTTAAACACCTGTAATACCCCAGCATACCTATAAACACACCTGAGAAGAGTCTGTACTGTAGCTAGCATTTCCACATGTCTTTCTTTCTTTCTTTCTTTCTCTTTCTTTCTTTCTAGCTGTTTTCCTTGTCTCATCTTTGTGTTTTCTTTCATCTCTTTTCAAACATATTTTTGTTCCTTTTTGTTTTTTGTATTTCTTTCTCCCTCCATCTTTCCTCCTTCCTTCATTCCTTTTTTTTTCTTTTTATTTATTTTTTTACTGTGCCATCTTTGTTTATTGCTTTCTTTATTTTTTCCTTCATCATTTTTTTTCGGTCATTCTCAGGTTTGCTTTCAGTGACTGGTTCTTATGAATGGCAGTTTGATGGTCAGGCTGTAACATGACACTGTGTGTGTGTGTGTGTGTGTGTGTGTGTGTGTGTGTGTGTGTGTGTGTGTGCAGGTGAACTCTAAGCTGCTGCTGTCTCACTGTAAAACTAACCAGTGTCTCGCTGCTCTGCCTGATCACACACTCCGGTAAAGACATGAACCCTGTTTTACACTCTTTCATTAAACTCCTGATTACAAACAATTAAAAAAAAAAATTCTGGATTTTGTCAAAATGATGAGATTGATTCAGAGTCAGATCTACTCTGCACGTGTGACTCATTTGGATCGATGTCGTGTAGGACTACGTTTGGGAAAATGTCCGAGATCACGGCTCACACGTTCCTGGATTCCCATAAGGCCGAGCAGGAACGTAATCACTGGATGTTCGTGACGGCTGATCCGGGAGAACAGGAACCGAGCGCACTGCGACGTCACCTCGAGTCCAGCATCACCGACCACAACCAGTCAGAAACACACACACACACAGGCTGAAAACTGAAAACACTCACAGACGAGTGTAACAGCTGCTGCTGCTTCTGCTGCGTCCTGAAATTAAATAATGATTATACTCCAGATATTTCTCAGTGTTTTAACTAAAAGACCTCGTAGTGTATTAAAGTGTCATCACTGCAGATAACGACATCTTAGCCAGTGACAATATCTTGAATATGGGCAAATTTATCTTATATTTCTGATTATGAGATGATTATAAATCAAATGTAAGCTTAATCAGCTTGTTTGTAGATGCTTTTACTCATTTCAAGCTTTAAATGTTCTTATTCTATAGACAGATCATTTTGCTTCTTTGCAGAAATAAATGTTTAAAATTAACAAAATTATCTGCCAATAAAACAAGACTACTTCAAGCTTGAAATTAGTAAAAAAAATGTCTAGGAATAGGTTTAATAATCTTATATTTGATTCATTTTAATCTTGTAACAGGAAGCCCGGACTGCTCCTGATGTTTTTTTCAGGATTTGTGCTCGAACTTTAATCAGACGTTTCAGCTTAATGTGATTGATTTAATGAAATAAAAGCAGCCATTTTGATTCAGTTACCTGCACAGACATAAAGTTTCACAGTGTCTCTTTTACATTTATAATTGTGCATTTAGAGCATTTAGCAGAATATTATCCGACTTTTAAATAAGTAAGAAATTGTGTGTGTGTGTGTGTGTGTGTGTGTGTTATAGTAAAACACTGAGTGACAGGGTGGTGTGATGAAGTTTCTGTTATCATCCTGAAGTTGATTATTTTCCTATAACAGCAGTGTTTTATTTCTCTTACACCACAGCAATTTACCAACAATTACAATTGTTTAGTTATTAAAGAACGACACATCATACTTTTTATCCATTTATAGTTACATTTGATGCAAGTTAGTTCCTGTTCTCGCTTATGTTACAGCAGCTATTAACACTCGTTCCCTCACCAGTGTCTCTTTATTCTCTCTCTTTTGAAGTTAATAAGACAAATTAAAAATGCAGCTTATTGCGCATGTTACTGAGAAACTGCAAAGAAGCGTAAACTCCTCTGTCCTGAAGATGTCGGAAAACTTAAAGTTACAGCTTTACCTCTGACTGTTACAAAGCGCTGACACTGGAGACTCCTTCCATACACGTTACATAAACACATTTCTCCTTACAGAAAACTTCACCACATCAATGATTATTTTAATCTGTTTATTATCAGTGGAGCGTACGCTGTACACGTCTCTGTGAATGAGCTGTTGCTATAGAAACCATAACGTATTAATATAAAGCTGCGCTACTGTCAGAGCTGCTGTTATGTTATAAATGTGCTGCTTTTTGTGTTTGCATGGAAGGAAATTTAAAATAGACGGTCTGGTTTAATGATCACTGCTAATCTAATACAAATTAGTGGTAAAGATCACACAAGTTGTGAAATGTGTGTAACATCATAAAGATTTGTTCTTAAAAAAAACTGTAGAAAGGTAAAAGGTGCAGTGCCTCCTGATGGTCGATGTGAGTAAATGCAAAGGTTTTATTTAAACACACACACACTAAATCTATTAGCTACATGAAGAAAAAAGAACGGAGGAGATGAAAGTGTAGAACTTCATACTACAGTAAGTTAGATTTTATCTGCTCTTGTGGCGAATGCCTTTTTTCTTCTTGTCCTTTTTCTTTTGTTTCTTGCCTTTTTTGGGTCTTCTCTTACCCACCTGAGAACACAAAGAGACATCATGTGCATTTCTGTGCAGCTGCACATGTAATAGTTTCACTCTTTTTATTTTGCAATGGGATTTTTTAAACAATATATTTAATCAGGTTCTGTAAATTCCAAATAAATTTGTTTAGTGACTCTGAATCACATCACAGGTAAGGAATAACCCGCTCCAGTTAGGAAATCACCAAACCTTAGAAATATTTCTGATATATGAACCTGTAAAACACCACCGTTCTCCCAGAGCATGTTATAAAACGTTCAAATTAAATAGTTCAAATGTCCAATAATCAAGGAATTTCCAACACAGCTGTTTAATAAACATATTCCTAAAGTTAGGACTGTTTGGAATGTAAATCATATCGTCCATCTTTCAGACTTTATTTAAATGAAAACTCTTTTGGTGGTAAATCTGCGGTCATAACGGCTGTGTGTCTATAAGTAATTTCACACTTATAGGAAATGCAGAATCACAGAAATATGGAACAACAAAAGACAGGATGAAGCAAAGAAGAGAAGCTTTTTAATCAGATAGAAACAGAATAAAGGAATAAATAATTAAATAATTAAATAAATAAATAAATAAATACGATGCTCCGAATGAACCCAAAGAAAGAACAGGAACATGAATAATTAAATTTGTGTGTGTTTTTATATCTTTATGCCTGTGTGTGTGTGTGTGTGTGTGTGTGTGTGTAGGGGTGGGATGTTTTTATATCTTGGTGGGGACCAAATGTCCCACAAGGATAGGACCTTGTGGGGACTTTTGTCTGGTCTTTAAAAAAATCTGCAACTTTTATTGAAAATAAAATATTGTTTCCGAATTGTTTCCTTTTGGTTACTGAGGTTAAGGTTAGAGTCAGATTTAGGTGTAGCTGCATTAATAATTGTGTGTGTGTGTGTGTGTGTGTGTGTGTGTTTCAGTGAGATACATTTTGCCACGCAGTCCATTCACTCCACTGTGAGAGCAGGAGAGAGTCTCTGCAGCGAGCCCGCAGTTTACTGGTTCCGGTCGGGATGGCGACGCTTCCTCCTGACGAGTCCGTGTTCTGATGAAAGATGAGAAAAGCGTTCGTTTACGCTCACACTGACGTTTATCAGTCAACTGTAAAGACCCTGAAAATTTCCAGAATTCACAAATTCTTTCCTCTGTATAAAAGTGTGATGAAGCAGAGTTACTGTTATCACACTGAAACTGATTATTTTCCTCTAACCGCAAGCCCCCAAGTGTTTCATTCCTCTTACACCACAGCAACTTACCGACAATTACAAGTGTTTTATTTATTTAAAGTACGACACGTCATACTTTTTATCTGTTTATAGTTACATTTAATGTCCAGGAAACGAGTTAGTTCCTGTTGTCACTTACGTTATAGCAGCTATAAACAGTCGTTCCCTCACCAGCCTCTCTTTATTCTCTCTCTTCAAGTTAATAATATGAAAAAAAATATAATCGCAGCTTGTTCCGCATGTTACTGAGAAACCGCAAAGAAGCGTAAACTCCTCTGTCCTGAAGATGTCGGAAAACTTAAAGTTACAGCTTTACCTCTGACTGTTACAAAGCGCTGACACTGGAGACTCCTTCCATACATGTTACATAAACTTTAAGAACACTTCACCATATCAAGTCTCTGTGAATGAGCTGTTACTATAGAAACGATAACGTATTACAACGAGAGCATTAATATAAACCTGCAATACTGACAGAGCTGCTGTTCTGGAAAACTAATCAACACCTTCTGACCAATCAGAATGCAGAATCCAGCATTAACGGTGTAATCCTGTTCTTTTCTTTACTTCATGTGTTATTGTGTATAAAGTTACAGCCTTGGAGTTTTTCACATTATCTAGTGTTTTGTTACTTAAAGCTCTCTGATTATTTCGTTTTAAATCCTTAGAAATAACGTATGCTGAATAAGGTACTCACGTTGGGTTGAGTGTAAAAGAGTGATGATATCTCTCCGTTAGTTCTCTTCTGAAACTCAATTTCATGTTCTAGAGGGTAGTAGCTCAGGGGCAGAGTCCAGGTGACAGGAGGATTCACAGCCAACATGCTCCCGTTGTCTGTCTTCAACACGGAGACACGAGGACATCCAGGTCTTACTACAGAGAGAGAACACACACAGGACACGTTTAACACGTTTAACACTTACGTTCTGTTCATTTTAATATTTAAAGAGTGAAAGAATGAATACTGGTTTGTGATTGGTCAGAAGATGTTGATTAATTCTCTATAACAGCAGCTCTGACAGTAGCGCAGGTTTATATTAATGCACTCGTTCTGATACGTTATTGTTTCTATAGTAACAGCTCATTCACAGGGACGTGTACAGCAGACGCTCTACTGATAATAAACAGAATAACAGCGTGTGTAATTGTTGCTATGGTGAAGTTTTCTGTAAGGAGAAATGTGTTTATGTAACATTTATGGAAGGAGTCTCCAGTGTCAGCGCTTTGTAACAGTCAGAGGTAAAGCTGGAACTTCAGGACAGAGGAGTTTACGCTTTTTTGCATTTTTTTGGTAAAATGTGTAACAAGCTGCGTTTTTTTTTTTTTTGTCTTATTAACTTGAAGAGAGAGTAAAGAGAAGCTGGTGAGGGAACGACTGTTTATAGCTGCTATAATGTAAGTGACAACAGGAACTAACACGTTTCACAACATTAAATGTATCTATAAAAAGATAAAAAGTACGATGTGTCGTTATTTAATAAATGAAAAATTGTAGTTGTTGGTAAATTGCTGTGGTGTAAGAGGAGTGAAACACTTGGGGACGAGCCGTTAGAGGAAAATAATCAACTTTGAAGTGGTAACAGTAACTCGGCTTCATCACATCACACCAGTGTGGATTAGTTTTACACACACACACACACACACACACACACACACACACAAACACACTGTACACACACACACAAACACACTGTACACACTTACTGATATCTCGGACATAGAAGCTGTGGCGGGTTTCAAAGTAATACTGTAGAGTAGACACGGCTTCTCCTATCACCACTATGGGCTTGGCTTCCTCCGCAAACGGGTTGGTGGCGTGTGTCAGGTAGAACCTGCCCTCTGCGGACGGACTCAGCCAGCAGCAGTCACTCCTACACACACACACACACACACACACACACATACACACACACACGCACACACACATACACGGTAGAAGATTATTGTAGTTTATTGTACTATGAATACAAGTGTGTGTAGTTTAGTGTACTATGAATACAAGGATACACGTGTGTGTGTGTGTGTGTGTGTGTGTGTGTGTGTGTGTGTGTGTCTGATACCTTTCATCTCGAAGCCTGAAATATTGGAAGCCCTTCTCACTCATTGTGCAGGAAATTGTGGAGGTGCAGTTAAAGGTTTCAGCCGTGCAGGACACAGGGGACCCTAGTCAGAGAGACAGAGTTTATTATTCCTCAGTTATTATTAAAATAATAATAATAATAATAATAATAATAATAATAATAATAATACAGGTGATATATGATAAATAAAACCTTATTAGAAAAAGTAATTATTTTTAAATTATTAATGTTATTGTTATTAGTATTACTACTGCTATTACTACTACTAATAATAATGTTTAATAGTGACATTTATTATTATTGTTGTCACTACTGTCATTGTAATTAAAAATCATTTTGTTTTTAGAATTAAGTTTTATTTCTGTAGCAACCAAATAAGGTCGAAAAAACTTAGCGCACATGAATAAGAGATAAAAGCATATATGGGTCGTGTTAATGCATTGAGTTGCATAAAAATTTAAAAAAAGTAATCTGAATTTAAACGTGATTATTTGTCATTTGACATCTCAAATAGTTTCACGCTGATGCTTATAAAGAGATTGTTATTGGATTATATATATGTATATAAAATTAATTCTTGAATGCGAAGCTTCATGTCTAGTAAAACGCACTCAGTACATTGTTTTATAACAATAGCAAACTCTGGAAGTAGACTGTACAATTTTGACAGATTTTAAACTATTTTAGTTTATTGATTCTCAATTTTTTTGTAGACATGATATAAAAATAAAAGTGTCATTTAATTAGTTTTTAAAGGTTTAATTTAAACGCAACGCTACTATGCTGTGGTGGTAGTTTGTTAATAAACCTATATATCGTGATGCGGATCATGTTGAAATATCGTGATATGATATTTTTGTTTTATCAACCAGCCTTTAGTTTGCATTGAACCTTCAGAAAGGAGGAATTCTCTCCCTCTCACCGGTTATGGTGTCAGACATGTCCAGCAGGACGTAGGTGTAGTCCACTTCCTGTCCCTCGCTCCAGCAGGTGTAATTCCCAGTCAGATCTACGTCAAGTTGATGAAGCCTCACCGTGTTGCCCTCGATCTCAATTATACCTTCCATGGGGTCGAGGTCTTCATCTCCAAGCTTCCATGTCACGGGTTTTTTTGTGGGTTTGTCACAGCTTAGTGAAACGTTGCCGCCTTTCCGACCTGCCACAACTTCACACACACACACACACACACACACACACACACACACGCACACACTTAATACTAAAGATAGTATTAAAATCCAACAGACAGGAGGGATCTACAGTTAATGTGTGTGTGTGTGTGTGTGTGTGTGTGTGTGTGTGTTCTTACATTTTTCCGGGAACATGTCCAAAGCTGACATGCTCATACTGCACAGGCAGAGAATAGTGATGATACTCAGTGAAGCTCTCATCTAAAAAAGGGGGATAAAAAGGTTATACTGTAAAAGGTCACAGTTAGGGGCGGGGTTAGGGGCGGAGCTGTGGGTGGAGGTAGAGTTGGGGTTTAAACCTTTTCTTGGGATTCAATTTGTATGAAATTAAACATATTAAATCGCACTTCCTCTCATTTGCTCCTTTGTGAGGTCAGTGTGGTCAGTGTAGTTTTTTTTTTGTGTTTTTTTGAAAGTCCAACGAGGCTTAGGGTTTTTTTTTTTTTTATAAATCACTGACCCTAAAAATATATGCATAAACATTATATAGACATAGAGTGCATTTATTTTCATAATACTGCCAAAGTTTATCTATTATTATTATTATTATTATTATTATTATTATTATGTATTTTACTTTTTTCCTTCTATGTCTGTCATATTTTCAATCAAAGTATTAAAACAAATAAATAAACAAATAATAAATACGTAAATAAATAAATATAAACAAGCATTTCAGTACCATATCTTCAGCACAAGCTTCCAAAATCATAACAATTACCCAGAACAACTCGTATTCATTAATTAATTGATTAATTAACTCTTGATTCAATTATATTTTTCAATTATTACAGATTAATATTGCTGTAAACGCTTTTTAAAGGTTTTATGATTTAAACTCTGATATTTTTGCCTCAGCATGTGAAATGTCTGGAAATATTAGAGAACTAAAACTGAAAAGCATTTCTGATCAAGGATAACTCTGGATAATAAAATAGTTCATTTATTAAATAAATAAATAAATAAACAAACAAACAAACAAACAAATAAATAAATAACAACTGTCCATAAATAAATGAATAAATAAATACATCATATCTATACAGTAACAGGTGTCTATAATAAAATAAAGACTGTACTGCCTATAAATTAAGAAATGTCTGTAATAAACACCATGGCGTGCTTTACTTACTTTGGGAGCGCGCGCGTCTCGGTGATGCTCGCTGGTTGGTCCGGTGGCGATGCGCTCGAGCTCTTTTATCCCCCTTTACACCCCCGCGCTGGGGTGTGTGTGAGTATGTGTGAGTGTGTGTGCGTGAGTGTGTGTGTGGGGGGAGGTTGTAGTTTTTTCCCCTGCTGCTAACTCAAGTGCGTGACCTAAGTGCAAATACGCAGTAATCTGTCCACTCTTTCTTAGCAGAATTATTAATAACCGCTGTTCTGTCTTGAGTTGGGAAACTGCTTCAGGTGGCGGTTTCACTCGCGCCATCAGAGCAGCACATACAGTCACCACCGTGCAGAACAGACCGGACAGAGCCTACCGGAAGTTCCAGACTTTACAGTAATGTGGCAAATGCTTCTAGTACCGCACACTTACCAGGTAATACACACATTCTTATAAACAAAGGGTTCTTTACAGGTTCACTGGATAAGTAAGGGTTAATAATTAAAAAAAGGTTCTACCTGGAACCCTCTGTGATAGGAAAACAAGAAGAAGAAGAAGAAGAGAATATAGACATAGGA
>NC_069715.1:30688475-30695975 GCF_027358585.1 Pangasianodon hypophthalmus | reverse complement strand
GTTAATATTTTGCTCTACAGGACAGTAGAAGTTGAGTAGAGATCCTTACCATTAATAAATGGTCTATTTTATCTAGTGATTACAAATCACAGAACTGTGATGTAAATTATTTTGTATATTATAGCCTATTTGCAATTTAAAAAATAGAGCGTTTTTGTTGAACAAACTCGAATGAACATTCTACAGGAAAAAGATGCTACTAAGAAAGTGGGCATGTAAACTTCCTGTCTCTAAATCTTAACTAAAACAGATGAGTGGCAGCTTTTTCCCCTGCAAGCACCTGGTGATTACCGTAAAATTACCATGAGTGTGAAGAATGGTCTTTAATGTTCCAGATGTGTTTTATTTTTAATCAGTGAAAGCTGGATCAGGAAGGGTGGAAAGATAAATCACTTCTGCACGAAAGAAGCATTGTGGGGGAAAAAACCCTAAAGCAGACGAGTGCAGAAATAAATAACAAAGTAAATAAGACTCGGTCTTAAAATGAAGCATAATCAATAGGTGTGTCCTAAACAGGTGTGTCCGCAATGAGAACGTTTAAAAACCTTAAGGATTCCTCAGTCATCCCTCTGATGGAACCCAATTTTTTTTTCTTCAGAAAAGGTTCCAAGTAGAAACTTTTTTGGAAGCAAAGTACCCGTAATTATCCCACGAAAACCTTAAAGAACCCTTGAAGTACCTTTTTTCCAGGGTACCAAGTGCCAATATAGCTAAATGATAAACTCATAACAGGTTCTAGATATTAAGAAAAAAATAATGAGCAATCATTTGGAGTCTGTAGAGCACACTTACCCAGTTCATGCACACACTCTTGGAAAAAAAGGTTCTTCAATGGTTCTTTAAATGTCCTTTAACACTCTGTCGTAAGGTTCTACAAATAACCTGTAAGTGTTCCACATATTTAAGAGTATTATTGCATGAGTGAGGCCTAAGACCAGCATACTACTGTGGTAAAGTATTTAACCCATCATCATCATCATCATCATATTTTTATATATCTGCAGTTCTGAGTTTCTCTTCTATGTTTAAAAAGCTCTCGGAATAGAGAAAATGTTGGGATGTGGATCAAAATTTTAACACAAACTTACTGGAATTAATCTTTAGGATGTGTCACTTTACAGCATCTCATTTAATTTACATAAAATGGAGACAATCTCAATTCAAATGGAGTAATAAGGTTGGAATAACATTATAATATCTTGGAAGTACAAGGTATGATCTGACTTCACTGGCAAAACAATTAATTGCTATAATTATGTTATTAACATGAACCTGTGAGAAGTTTTCCTCTGAAATGTTGTCTAAAAGTCTAAAAATACACGTTTGAAAGGTTATTCTTGTTTTAGGGGGAAATGCCTCAGTGATACTGGTGGAGTAATGTTATTTGGTAATGCCGAAGTGCCATTGTTTAGGTAATAATGTAGTAATAATGTATTAGAGTGATCTAATGAGAGAGTGATCTAATGCTGACCTAATAAGAGTCATGACATTGCCTAATGAAGCAGTAATTATGGAGGAATTTCCTGTTATCTATATCAATATCATTTGTTAATCAGTATTATATCAATCAGTATCTATGCAACAGTATTGAAAAGTGACCTTAAATCACCTCATGTATTAACTTTTAGAGCTACGTTTATATACTACACTGTACCATTTCTAGTACATTTAGAAGGGTGACTCTAGGCCTGTGGTCCTGCAGGGATGTTTCTGTGAGAACGGACTGCTGTGACCTTGAAGATGGAGTTTTTTTAAGGGGAAGGCTAATGTTGTTTTTGAAACATAAATTGACTGAACTCTCGCTGTGGTTAAAACTAAGATAAGGGGACAGTGAAATAATTGTGGTGAGAGGCAGGTGTGTGATTAAAAGAAAAGAGAGAAAACTCCATCCGATGAGATTATTGTTTTAGAATTGTATAAAAGCATGAGCCATGATTATGTAAATCAGATGCTCTGCAGACCATCTCGGCTTTGTTGTTTGATTCAGTAAAGTCTATAGATTTTTGGCATCCAGAACCCCTTGTCTTTGTAACTCATATTTCTTATTCTGATTTGCAGAAGTATTTGCCACGACATAATACGCATAATAATGTTCTAGGAATGATGTTTACACAGTAATAATAACTGAGTAATAGTGTTTGAGTAATGCAGGCAATCTGCGCAGCATTCTGTCTATCCTCTGGTATTCCTCTATTAATCGGTATTTTTGTGTAATGTCTCTATACACTGTTAATTGCAATCATGTGAACTATAAAACTACTTGTACAGAAAGAAAAAAAAGGAAAAATTAAAGAGAAAAAACGAAAATAAGATTTTGCGCAGCGACTGCGTCACTGGAACACACCTTTTCTGTGTTTAACGAGATTTCAATAAAGTTTTTTATACAAAACGGAACTGCTTTTGTGATCCAAAATGGTGGCTCCCTTGTGGCTGTAGAAGCAACGTGATTTAACACGCTTATGTATAAAATATATACATTTTAAATCGTTCAGTGTGCAGCAGGAGGAAACTATTTGGTGAGGAGATATTTATTTGTTTGTTCATTTTATTTTATTTTATTTTTTATTTGAAATGAATTAGCAGTTTAGCTCGGTGGCTTGCTGTCGGTTCCGCGTGACTGTGAGATATTTTCACGTGGATCCTAACAATAATAATAATAATCATTATTGTGATTTATATCCAAATTTAGTTTAGCTTTTATTCAAGTTTGTTGTCTAATAAAGCGGCATTGGTTGTAATATTTCATTTCCAGTGTAGTAAATGTGTGTGTGTGTGTGTGTGTGTGTGTTTATAGGGTCATGTGCTGTTTCATCTTTTGGTTTTCATGTTTTTGGATAAAATGACTGACATTTCTCTCGTATGGAAGCTTTGATGGTTTTACAGACACACTGCAGTCTCGGTATTTAAGCTGATTTGCGGATGGAGGCGATACTGAGGGGAAAATCGTATCGCGATATTAAATGTAATAAGTTAAATGTGTGCAAGCAAAAAGCTCGTGCTGCAATTTATGATGCTTTTTCAGTTAAAATCTACAAAAAATACATTTCTATAGAAATAAATAATTATTGTAAAATTGTATAGTTTATTATAATTTCTGATCAGCTGTTTGTCACTGAAACCATTGAATCATAAAATAAGATTATAAAAATAATAAAAACACTCAAAAGTGCATTTCATAACTTTATTTTTTCTATAAGACTACAGTGTTTTTGCACTCAGTGATTGTGTGTGTGTGTGTGTGTGTGTGTGTGCACTGCTAGTGTCATGAAAAAAGTTTGAGTCTATTATTCAAAATAAATGCAGAAATTATTTAAAAAACTTATTTTTTTTAGTCCAGTGAACTTTTATTTAAAATGTTTTAAACAGACAGTTTGAAGATTTGCTACGTGTGAAATCAGCTGCATCATATAAACTGATTAAATTTCATAAATGTCAAGAATCTTGCTATAATTTGTTAAATAAATGATCATTTCTACATTTTGGCCACGAACCTTAAACACTTTAGACCTGAATGTTAGCAGGATTTATTTATAAACACGTTGAATGATTTGTTGTTTTTAAATTTCAGGTATAATATTTTGCTGTTCCTGCCATACATTTATCTTTGTAAGTGTTTAAGGTCAAAATTCACAAAACATGCATTTTAAGTAACACAAGGAAGTTAAAAGATATATGAAGAAAGGAATGCATTTTAAAGTAATTTAAGCATGAAAGGGTTAAACAGTGTGTTAATAGTCAGAGCCGAAGGAGCGAGATGCTGGATCTCGGTGCTCAGTGCTCGCAGAAGTGAAGTGCTCACTCTCTACACGCTCGCTTCACCGCTCGACGCTCGGCTTGGGACGGCGGACGGCCTTCGCAATCGCCATCACGTCAGACGATTTAAACGTCTGTGAGGGAAACGAGATCTCTGCAGCTTTATGATCGATAAAAATAAAGCGTGTTGCATCTCGCGATACGTGTTTCTTTTCTCAGCTGATTTGTTTCCTGTATGAACCTTAATCACCTGCTGTGTGACTTGAGCAGAGCAACTCGACATCTTTCTCTGCTGGAGTTTATCTTCTCATATCCGAGCTGCTGAACCGATAAAGCCGTGAAAGTCTTCAGTCTCAAAACCTGAGCAGAGATTTCAGTGAGACAATGAAACAGTGTGTTGTTTATCAGAGCGACTTCACTGCACAGGAATACAACAAGTGTCTCCGCACACGCACGTGTGGTTTATATAACTAACATTTATAAACAATAAACTATAAAATAATTTACATTTTATAATGACTTTGGTGTTTGGTTACAGTTAATAACTTTATTTTCAGTCCTGACTTCAGTTCTGCAGCATTCCTGTTCTTAATGAGGAATTAAGCCAAAAAAAAAAAAAAAAGACTGAATAAACAAATAAAAAATAAAAATATGCAGCTACAGACGACTCTGAACCAGCTTCCGGTATTTTTCCGATGTAACGTACACAGCATACGTTATGTATGTCTGGCCACGCCCCCTTTTTTCTCACCTCACAGGTGATAATATTCGCAATCAGCAATAGTTAGAGAGCGCAGGTTCTGCGTTGATCGTTAATTGTGAGATACTTCAGATCATGTGATGGTGCACTTTAGGATTACTTCAGATAATATCCGAGTAAATGAGCACAGACTCGGACCAGTACCAGTACCGTAACTGGTATCAGTATCAGTGTGGATGCATCCCTAATCCCAGTTTATTCCCTTCATCCTGCAGGTTTGTAAATTAGAGAGATCGTCAGCTCTCTGCCATGGCTTCGTTTAAGCCCACTAAAATCCTGACGTACCCTAAACTAGGAGAGCGAGTGACTGAGGAGACGCTTTACTGGAAAAACTACAAGGTATTAAAGACAGCGTTGATTTGAAAATCATTTCGTTGTGTCGAGGATTCTGATCAGAGCTGCGCTGCTGAGTGTGTTAAATAAAACTGTTTCTTTTCTTTTCTTCTCTCAGGCTCCAGTGCAGATAAAGGAATTCGGCGCTGTCACAAAAATCGAGTTTTCGCCTCAACCACCTCACAATTACGTCGTGACGGCGTCCACCAGAGTACGGCCGAGTCTCTGACGCTTTTTTACGCAGTAGTGTAAAGTGTAAAGTGTGTAGAGTTTTCTCACGGTTCTGTTTCCTCCTTGTGTGTGATGATGAATTTTTGCGTGGTCTCAGATCCAGGTGTACGGCGCTCACTCTCAGGAGCCGCTGCGCAGTTACAGTCGCTTCCGGGACACGGCGTATGGCGGGAGTTTCCGTGGCGATGGGCAGCTGCTGGTGGCGGGAAGTGAAGAAGGACTCATTCGTCTGTTCGACATCGGAGGTCGAGTCGCTCTCCGCCAGTTCACAGGACACACCAAGTATGTGTGTGTGTGTGTGTGTTTGCATACATGCATGTACGTGTGTGTTTGAGACAGGTGCTGGTACAGGTGCTTTTTCACTGCAGGAACCTTTCCAGGAACCTTATGCAGAACCAGAGCTGATTTTACATTTTAGGAACCTTTTGGAGTTGGTGCTTCTCCGTGTAGCAGGAGCTTCAGTGGGCGGAGCTTATTATAATGACTATCTGATTGGTCAAAAATAAATCTCTCTCTTTTTTTTCTGTCTCTCTCTTTCGCTGTCGTTTTCTCTCTGTCTCTGTCTCTCTCTCTCTCTCTCTCTCTCTCTCTCTCTCAGGGCGGTACACGTCACCTCGTTCCTGTCCGATGGTTATCGTGTGTTATCGGGTTCTGACGATTTGTCGTGTCGGGTTTGGGACGTGGCGAGTGGAGCAGAACTCAGCTCTTACACCGAACACAGCGATTACATCCGAGCTGCAACCGCCAGCAAACTCAACCCCGACGTCTTCATCACCGGTATCGAGTTCCAGTTCAGTTCCAGTTCGCGAACATGTAACGCTAGCTAGTTAAGCACAAATTAATATTAATAACGCGCTAATCAGTGTGATTTCTGTTTTACATGCTCGGCTTTCTGCTTTTAGCTCTCGGATTAGATTAGATTAGATTAGACTAGACGCTTGCTAGTGTGTGAACGCAGGTTTGTGATTGGTCCTGAGCTCAGTAACACTAATCTCCTCTCCGACAGGTTCCTATGACCACACGCTGAAGGTGTGTGACGTTCGGTTAGGGGGAAGCGTGATGACGCTTCAGCACGGACATCCTGTCGAGTGTGTGCTGCTCTACCCCTCTGAGGCTTTACTGGTGTCCACAGGTAACTCAGAACAACAACAATAATAATAATAATAATAATAATAATTCTTCATCATTATCATCACGTATTTTAGTGTGTTATTAATTAATTTTAATGAAGAGGTGTGTATCAGAGCCACATCAAACACTCTGTAAAAACCCATGTTGAGGTGTGACCTTTAACTTTTTATTGGTTTTACTTTTTAAAAAATAAAATGTGTGTGTGTGTGCACGCGTGTTTGTGTGTGTGTGTGTGTGTGTGTGTTAAACAGGAGGTCGGTATGTGAAAGTGTGGGATTTGCTGAAAGGAGGTCAGCCGCTCGTCTCTCTGAAGAATCACCACAAAACCGTCACGTGTGCGTGTCTGAGCACTGCTGATAACCGACTGCTCACAGGCTCGCTCGACAGGTGTGTGTGAGAGTGTGTGAGAGAGTGTGTGAGAGAGTGTGTGAGAGAGTGTGTGAGAGAATGTGTGAGAGAGTGTGTGTGAGTGTGTGTGAGAGTGTGTGAGAGAGTGTGTGAGAGAGTGTGTGAGAGAGTGTGAGAGAGAGTGTGAGAGAGAGTGTGAGAGAGAGTGTGAGAGAGTGTGTGAGAGAGTGTGTGAGAGAGTGTGTGAGAGTGTGTGTGAGAGTGTGTGTGAGAGTGTGTGTGAGAGTGTGTGTGAGAGTGTGTGTGAGAGTGTGTGAGAGAGTGTGTGAGAGTGTGTGAGAGTGTGTGAGAGTGTGTGAGAGTGTGTGTGAGAGTGTGTGTGAGAGTGTGTGTGAGAGAGTGTGTGAGAGAGTGTGTGAGAGAGTGTGTGAGAGAGTGTGTGAGAGAGTGTGTGAGAGTGTGTGTGAGTGTGTGTGTGAGTGTGTGTGAGTCTGAGCACCGCTGATAACCGACTGCTCACAGGCTCGCTCGACAGGTGTGTGTGAGAGTGTGTGAGAGTGTGTGAGAGAGTGTGAGAGAGTGTGAGAGAGTGTGAGAGAGTGTGGGAGAGTGTGAGAGAGTGTGTGAGAGTGTGTGAGAGTGTGTGAGAGTGTGTGAGAGTGTGTGAGAGTGTGTGAGAGTGTAATAACTTAAAGTCAGCAGGTCTGGATTATTATTGCTTCATGCCCTTCTAAGTATATTTTCTGTATTAGACTGTTTGTGGTTTAGTCTAATAATATTAATAATAATAATAATAATAATAATAATAATAATCTTTATTTATACAACATCTTTCATGCATTAAAAACTCCGAGCGCTTTGTGCAAATGTTCTTTTTCTCTCTTAAATCTATGGTTTAAAGAATAATAATAATTAAAGCATCATTATTTATGAATAGTGTTTTC
>NC_069715.1:30678475-30685975 GCF_027358585.1 Pangasianodon hypophthalmus | reverse complement strand
CGTGTGCGTGTGCGTGTGTGTGTAGACGTGGCGGCGGGTCAATAAACCTGAAGTGACGGTAGCGGTGATGATTGAGCTGAACCGCAGAGGAACCCTGAGGAACGCTCTGGCAGGGCGAGATGAACAGAGTTTAACCACACTGCTCAACTTCCTGCTCAAGTATGTGTTTAATACACACACACACACACACACACACACACACACACACACAGAATTAATGATTAAATTCTTCTTACAGGAACGTAACAGATTCCCGGTTCTCCAATATTCTGCTCATGGTGGCGGACGTGATCGTCGGTGAGTTTCATCTTAATAATATTAAGATAATAATCATAATAATAATCATATAAATAATCATAATAATAATCATAATGTTTTTTATAGCGCATTTTACACATTTAAATTGCAGCTCGAAGTGCTTTACAGAAATAAAATAGCAAAATAGACAAATAATAAAAATGTCCTGAATAACAGAAGCAGCGACAGAAATCAGAAAATAATACAAAATAATGTTAAAAATCATTTTATAATGTGCAAAAATAAAAGTAAAACAGTTAAAATAATAAGTTAATGTAAACATCGGGCAAATAAAAGAATAAAAGCTGGTTAAATGCAAAAAAAAAAATGTTTTTAGCATTTTATTTTAATTAAGACATTGTAAGATCAGTTCTGTTCTGAAGGAGTTTCAACATTAAATCTAAAATCCGATTTTTATTTATTTAATTATTTTTTTTTTTACTTTTTATCCTTTTTTTTTTTTTTTTTCCCCTCGGTCAGATTGTGTTTCAGTGTCGGGCACATAAAATTCTTGTTTTTTTTTTTTTTTTGTACGTTCTTTTGCTCATGACTAAAATATTATTATTAAAATTATTATAATATTCTAATATTTATCCAAATACCAGCTGTATATTATTTTTGCCCAAATATCTTTAATAACGATACTGATTTAATTAAATATTATTTTGTGTTAATGACACAGACTTCCTGTTGACCTGGAAGTGTTTTTGATTTTATACCAGTGCAGCTGTGACTGTAAATTTATTACAGGACATTTTTATTATTGTAAAAATAACTATTACTTTTATTTTAATTCATTAATAGTATCATTGTACAAAAAAGACCACTAATATTTTTTTAAAACTTCACTTACAAAAACATGAATACGTTTTATTGCATTAAAGTAATTTTATAAAGTGTTATAATCTTTTTCTTTATTTTTTTGTGCTGTTAGAGCGAGGCATTAAAGGTGCAGTCTGTAATGTTTCACAATGTTTCTAGACCTTTTATAATTATATAAAAATTATATAATCTTGTGTATATATAATTATCTTGTATAATATAATCTGTAATAAGACTGTTAGCCTTAATGACCACAAACCGTAAGATTTTTAATTTTTACGTCCTAAAACATTTTAAAGAAAGTGATTTATCTGCTTGTCCTGCTAAAATATTAAGTGTTATTAGGGGTTAAAGGTGCATTCTGAAGTGTTTAAAAATGTTTTTAGGTAATAATGTTAAAATTATAGACAGGATTTGAGTTACATTTTTACAGAATGGTAATTAACCCCGCCCCTTGAACAGCTCTTCAGCCCCTCCCCTTTTCCTTAAAAGGGGAGTTACACAGTGTAGAGAGATGAGGGTGTAATTCACCTTTCAGCCAGCAGAGGGCTCTGAACTGTAAGATAAAGAGGCTCACTACTCTCTCTGTGTGTGTGTGTGTGTGTGTGTGTGTGTGTGTGTGTGTGTGTGTGTGTGTGTGTGTGTGTGTGTAGATCTGTATCAGCAGGTCGTCCCTCAGTCTCCTGTAGTTGAGCGTCTGCTGCAGCGTCTGATGGAGCTTCTGGGACGTGAAGCAGAGCTTCAGCAGGAGCTGCTGCAGGTTTTGGGAATCCTCGACACGCTCTTCGCCTCTCTGACCCCGAGGAAGGAGGCGACGGCCCCCAGGGGCCCATCCGCCATTCAGGGCGGCCCACCACTCGCCATTCAGGGCGGCCCCCTGCAGGCTGTCTGAGGCGAGTTTACTCCACACCCACGCCGCAGGAGGGCGGAGCTTTAACATCAGCGGCTACACAGACTTTCATTCAGATGATTATCGGGGACGATCACGTCGTCTGCGTCTTACTGACACTTTCACATTTACAGCTTGTGTTTTATTTGTCTGTAAAGTAAAAAAAAACAAAACAAAAAAACTTGTGAATAAACATTGTGTTTGTGTTTGATTGATTTCTCTTGATTTTTTTCACCTCTTGGCTTGCACTTTGTCTTTTCTTTTATTGTTTAGGAAATAAAGAGACTGTAAAAATAAAAACAAAATAAAAAAGGATTAAAGTAAAACTAAATTGGCAAATAATAAACAGGAAAAAAACAAATATATATATATATAATGTTTGAACAGTACAATACTGTATTATAATTAATATACTTAATTAAATGCTAAAGTGGAAAATGTGTTGAGGGCAAAAGTTTGTGTCCCACTTAGTTTTTAGTTTTATTATTAAACAATATGTCAGAAAAATAGTTTATAAAGAACCAAAAAAAAAATGATGGCCATAACGAGCAGATGACAAGTGATGCTCATTTGCATACAACAGGCCTAATTTGCATATTGCATGATTCTGTGATACACAAAGACCAACGTTAATGATGAACAAACTATATATATATTGCACAGATCTGCTACAAGATTTATAATCTTTGTGCTGTGTGGTGCAGACTAGACCCATAATCCCAATTTACTGAGAGAGAAGCTGAGGTTTGAACTGGCTGCTGTGGCTCCGAGTTTCTGTCCAACGGGAATTTTACTCTTTCTGGAAAATTATTCTGGAAAAATTAGTGTTGTCATTTATGGGAAGCTACACGCAAATGAGACTGGATTGTTTAAGTAGGTATAAAAGTCAATAATTCAATATTATGACAAAAAAAAAAATAGTGAAACAAACACAATAAAAGAGCTGAATTTATTTATTTATTTATTTAATTTATCTTATGTAACTTCTTTTGTTGCATTTAAGATGACAATATTTAAATTTAGATATTTCTATGATGTAAATAAGTGTTTGAATTTAAATGAGTACAGTATGAATAATATCAGCAGGTTGTTGTAAATAATGTTAACTGTGAATAATATCGATGTTGCAGTGCAGTTTTTCTAAACTATCAGTAGCTGATGATTTGCAGGTTGTTTGCACTGAATGCAGCAGTTTTCTGCGTCACTTCTGTAGGTTTTGTCCTGAATTTTGGCTTCTCTCTCAGGGGATGAAGTGAATGTGTGTGGTCATGTGACCAGTGGAGGAAAAGGGGTTAAAGACTGCACTGAGTCTGAGACTTTGACTCCTGTGAGTTTGGAGATTTAAGAGGAGAGCTGGTTGCTCTGATGGCAGATGAACATCGCAGTATGAACATAATGTGGTTGTTTTTTTGGATCTCGTGAAGTTTCTGTGTTTTTAGATCTTTATTCCTCCTCAGTGTAACAAGAAACTTAGTGAACAATAGTGCCATTCTCTCTGTGTTCCTGTTTCCTCTTTTTTTGGAAAATGTTAATAAAAAAATCTTCATAATAAGACTCAAACATCAACAGAACTAAATATCGTGATGAAGTATCGTGATTATGATATTTTTTGCTCCATCGTCCACGCTTTATTCAGGAAGAACGCAGCTCTTGTGTTTAGGAAATGTCAGAAATCGTGTAATAACTCCACTCTGGAAAGGCATCAGGAGTTGTCTGATATTCTTTAGAAGCTCTGACCTGAAAGAAAAACTTCACAGGGAAATAAAAAACATGTTAAAGCTGCTAAATGATCAATTTCAACTCTGTGAATCCAGAGAGATTTGTATTTTAACATTATTACAGATGTTACAGATGTGGTGTTTGTGGGAAGAGCAGTGATGTGAATATCAGCTGGTTATTGATTATATTACTGAGACATTTGTTTATCAAGAACATGGAGATGTAATGACGTGTAAATATCAGTGGGAATGTTTGTTTGTTTATTTATTTATAATTTTTTATTTGTTTGTTTATGACAAGAGCTCGTCACATGTGAATTTCACTGAAAGCTTAAAGCAGTTATTTATTTATGTTTATCAGTTTAATATTTATTATTTGTTTATTTTGAACAACAGGAAGTCATGACGTCACATGAATATCAGTTTGAAGCATTTCAATTAATCAGTTAATGTATTATTTATTCATTTATTTACAGAAGAACAAGAAGAATGAATGATATGGTGTGAAAGATCAGTGTACAAGTTTGAAGCTTTGTTTGTTTGTTTGTTTGTTTAATAATTAAAAATTAATTGTTAAAGAATTGATAATAACTAATGTGTAGTTAATAATAATGATAATAAAAATAGAATAATGATAATAAAATAGAAAAAAAGTTGTAATAACGTAGCCATTAACCAAATACATTACATTTAACACATTTATTGTTTGTTTGTTTGTTTGTTTTTGCTAGATTTAAAATATTGCATATTTTTCAGACTTACACACACAGAAAACATTCTCAGCATAAACACTGATATGAAACACAGGATTACAGATTTACAGGAATGACTGTGAGAGTGTTTATATCACTGAGGCAGGACTGGAGGAGCTGCAGACGTTCAGCTTGAGTACGTGGCAATTTTCAACCAATCACATCGTGCGGTTTCCCTGAAGTGGACCAATAGCGTTGTGACATGAGGCGCGGCCCTGGAGGCGGGACATAGCCGTATGAAGCACCTGATTGGTCAGAGCTCCAGTTCTGCACAGGAAGTGTGACTAAAGTTTAATAGTTTACATCCGGGACGCGTTTGTTCCTCCGCCGGCTTGTGAAGAAAACCCCCGAGGAGTGTGAGGTGAGTTATTAATCTGTATTTATTCTCTTTTATTTATGATATTAGTTGTTTTTCGGATGAATCCTGGAGCATGAGTTTGTTCAGGGTGGATTTTATCGCTGGCTGTAAACAGGATGTGAGCTGGAGGATGATGTCCGTCACTCACTCAGCTGCAGATCTCAATATTTAACTTTTATTCTAAATGAAACTCATTTTACAGAATTACACTGCAAACTTTATGCAGAATTTAGTTCCTGAAAAGGTTAAAAGCTTAAATGGGAAAGTTTTTAACATCAAGTGCACTAAAGAGGGTGGAGAAGCCAGTTATAGTGCACAATAATCTGCAGAAATAATAATAATAATAATAATAATAATAATAATAATAATCTACAGAAAAAATGTCAGATTTATAAATATCACAGCGGAAATAAATGTTTTTATTATTAATTATTCATCAAAGCAGTTTTTTTGGTCAATGCAGAAGATGATCATTGTGGAATCTGTATATAAATTGTGTATATTAGTATATATTTATAAAAATGATGTGCATGTGTGTGTTAAATCCATGAACTGCAGGTTAGAGTCCTCTGTCCTGAGACAGGAAGTGGAGTGAGACAGGAAGTGGAGTGAGACAGGAAGTGGAGTGAGACAGGAAGTGGAGTGAGACAGGAAGTGGAGTGAGACAGGATGGATCTCAGGCCGTTGCTGCTGTGCGTTGCGCTTTGTGTGGCTCACATCTCCACTAAACCGATGGAGAAGAAGGACCGAGTCCATCACGATGCTCCTCTCAGCAACAAGGAGCACGACGACGAGGAGAATTTCGACTACGACCACGAAGCCTTCCTCGGCCAGGAGGAGGCAAAAACCTTCGACCAGCTCACACCAGAAGAGAGCAAAGATAGACTCGGGTATAAAAACACACACCGCATCCACTTCAGCACACTTTCTACTGCTGTAAAAGGAAATATATCAGTGTGACGATGTTCTGCGATACAGGTTTCACCACGTCATGGACCCAAAAATGATGAACCATTAACAGCCACGCCCACAAGATGAATAAAACATGATGCTGAAAAGATGCTAAAAAGTAAAACATCATTAAAATTAAGGAAAAATAATTAAGGCAAAAATTGTAAAGTGGGGGGGAAAAAAAATCATGTGCAAAAGTTTGCACCCCCCCCCCCCCTTTTTGTTTTTTTTTTTTTTTTTTTTTTTTTTTTTTTTTTTTTTGAAAGGGGCGGAGAGAAGTGTGGGTGTGCAAACTTTTGCAAAATATTATTATAATAACAGCTCTTAATAAAAATAACATCCATAGTAATTAATCATAAATAATAACTACTAATAATATTAATGATGATAACTTATGATTTTTTTAAATAATAATAAAATCAATAATTAATAATATTTACTACTAATAATAACAACATTAACAATTAAAAATGATCATTAAAATTATTTATTATTGTAAAAAGAAGTGATATAATTATTTTCTTATTCCTGTTTTTGACTGTATGTGTGAACAGTAATAAAAAATTAGGTTTATTATGAAATTTAGGTATGAGCACACACCTGCACTTGGTCAAAACTATTGGCACCCCAGCCGTTCATTATGGAAGATGATGATGATGATCTCGTTATTTTTCTCCGCAGTAAAATTGTCAATAAGATCGATGAGGATCATGACGGCTTCGTGACGGTGGACGAGATGAAGAACTGGATTAAACACGCTCAGAAGCGCTGGATTTATGAAGACGTGGACCGACAGTGGCAGGCTCACGACCTCGATTCAGACGGACACGTGTCCTGGGAGGAGTACAAGAACGCTACATACGGCTACGTCCTCGGTGTGTATGTGTGTGTGCACACATGAGAGAGTGTGTGTGTGTGTGTTTGTGTGTGTGTGTGCGTGCGTGAGAGAGTGTTATATGATATAGAATAAAGTTTTTGAGAACAGGACGTGTGATGATGATGAGTGTGTGTGTGTGTGTGTGTGTGTGTGCGCATGAGAAAGTATGTGTGTGTGTGAGAGAGTGAGAGTGTTATATGATATGAATATGATATAGAAGAGGATGTGTGAGATGATGATGATGATGGTGTGTGTGTGTGTGTGTGTGTGTGTGTGTGTGTGTGTGTGTGTGTGTGTGTGTGTGTGTGTGTAGATGAGTCAGACCCTGAGGATGGGTTTAACTACAAGCAGATGATGAGCAGAGACGAGCGCCGCTTTAAAATGGCGGATAAAGACGGAGACATGCGGGCGAATCGCGAGGAGTTCACGGCGTTCCTCCACCCTGAGGAGTACGGCTACATGCAGGACATCGTGGTTCTGGTGCGTCCCGGCTGCAGGTTCTACACGGGGGGGGCAGGTGTACAAGGATACGCTGGGGGGTGGAGCTAGAAGCACTGTTTGTTGCTGATTGGCTGTTTTATTTCTCAACCTGCATTGTTTCTTTATTGTGGGACTCATTTGTATATTTTTGCATATAAGATATTTTCCTAATCATGTTTACTGATCATAGCTTCTTATTTTAGTTCCCTTATATTTTCATAAACAGTCAGTTACAGTGATTTGTTTGTTATCGTTAATTAAATGAATTAAAGGAGCGATGTTAATCTGAGCTCATCTTCCGCTGGTTCACCTTTTACTGTCGTCATGGTGACCTGGAACCTGAACACAAAGGAGAA
>NC_069715.1:30645975-30675975 GCF_027358585.1 Pangasianodon hypophthalmus | reverse complement strand
AGTGTCCTGCACCTGAGAGGCTTTTCACAATAAAATATATAAAAAACATTCTTCATGTACGATATGCTCCTGGATCACTTTTAAACCAATCACTGTGCACTGATGTCATCATCTGACTCCTCCCACCCTGAACATCTCACACAAACGTTTGATTTCCCCCAGGGTATTTTATTTATTTGTTGGTTTTTTGATGAAGAATTCATACCAAAAAGCAGAAGGTCCACAAACCAGGTGCAACTGCAAATATACAGAATCACAGAATATATAAAAAACACTTTCTAGAGTCTTCAGAATAATCAAATTAATAAAACAGAGAGGATTTTTTTCCCCCGGAATTTTTCTTTTCATTCTCTTTAGTGATTCAAAATAATTAATGAATTGTTTTTTTGAAAATAATAAACCAGATCGGGATTTCATGTATTTTAACTTGTATAAAAAAACTATAGAGTAGCAATAAATTATTAACAAACCTTACTATCTTTTTGTCTTTCATTAAAATACTATAAAATACTAAATATAATATGATTTTGCGGAACGATCCTACATCCTTCAGCTTGTGACCTGGGAGCTGAGAGAAGGTGCACCAATTCTTTAAATTCTTTAAATGTACTCAGGGGAATCGGGATGAGGAGACTCACCAGTGTGAAGGGTTTTTTAAATAATTTAATAATTTTAGAGTATGATGTAAATCTGTGGTATTAATGTGTCGCCTTTCCCAAAAAGCAAATTCCAATAAATAAAATAATACAGTAATAAAAAACACTGACACAAAATGAATGAAAGAGAGAAACAGCGCGTTCCTGTGAAACGTTCATTGTGTAGATAATCTGAGCCTCATCAGAGTCTGTTCTTAAAATTATTTCTCTTCTTCTTCTTATTATTAAAGTTATTTTTTACTTTTCTTTCCTTCTCTTTGGTTGGGTTTCGTTCAGCTCAGCCTCGTCGCTCACACACTCTGTTCACTCACCACCAGGAGGCGCCAGAGAGCTTCCACGCCACTGCGGAAAAGAAAGTCGCAAAATATCAAAATCGCTCATTAGGGATAAATTCACATATTTACAATTTATTTTGGTTTAATTTAATTTGAATCTATTTATTTCTGTAAAGCTGCTTTGTGACAATGTCCACTGTTACAATGCTACACGCATAAAACTGAATTGAATTGAATGTGATATTTACTGTGTGTAAAAGTGTGTGTGTGTGTGTGTGTGTGTGTGGGTGTATGAATGTGATATTTACTGTGTGTAAAAGTGTGTGTGTGTGTGTGTGTGTGTGTATGAATGTGATATTTACTGTGTGTAAAAGTGTGTGTGTGTGTGTGTGTGTGTGTATGAATGTGATATTTACTGTGTGTAAAAGTGTGTGTGTGTGTGTGTATGAATGTGATATTTGCTGTGTGTAAAAGTGTGTGTGTGTGTGTGTGTGTGTATATGAATGTGATATTTACTGTGTGTAAAAGTGTGTGTGTGTGTGTGTATGAATGTGATATTTACTGTGTGTAAAAGTGTGTGTGTGTGTGTATGAATGTGATATTTACTGTGTGTAAAAGTGTGTGTGTGTGTGTGTGTGTGTGTATGAATGTGATATTTGCTATGTGTAAAAGTGTGTGTGTGTGTGTGTGTGTGTATGAATGTGATATTTACTGTGTGTAAAAGTGTGTGTGTGTGTATGAATGTGATATTTACTGTGTGTAAAAGTGTGTGTGTGTGTATGAATGTGATATTTACTGTGTGTAAAAGTGTGTGTGTGTGTGTGTGTGTGTATGAATGTGATATTTGCTGTGTGTTTGTACGTAACGTCAGTGTTTATTTAAACTCTAAACCCTCTTATTGCTTTAGAGTGAAGCATCAGCTGGCAGAACTGGAGGTTTTTATAGAGAAGTGTGTGGAAGCGTAAATGTTTATCTGATCTTCAGTGGTGCTGAAATTCAAGTCAAGTCAAGTGGCTTTATTGCCATTTCAACCACATACAGCTAGTTAGTACACAGTGAAACACAACAACGCTCCTCCAGGACCATGGCGCTACATCAAACAAGACTACACATTTTTACATAAAGTGCAACAATGCAAACATGTAAACAGCACAAGACAGTACAAACACTACCAAAACATGTCAACAGGCGCAGTGAGAGACAGTGCAGCGCCGACCAGTACACAGTTTGGGTATAAAAGTGAATCAGATATGACAGGAGTGTAAAAGAGTAACAATATAATCAGTTGCTGTAAATGTAAACATTACATATTATGACATAATAATCAGCAGATAAGCTATTACTGTATATGCACATAGCATTCGATTCTGCTCAGACGTGTCATTGATTCCTCGCAGTGTTTTTATGATTTCACAAGAAAACTAAAACTATGAAAAAGATATAATCACCTCACTCATGCTGCTTGTTCACTTCAGTGCACTCTAATATCAGATTTTTTTTTAGAAGATCTAGTAGGAGTTCTTCAGGTTAGTGAACAAAAAGATCCCTTAAAATTCCCCATGAACCTTTAAAGGGCTGCAGGAACCTCGCTGAAAAGAGCCTCACAACATGAATGGATCCAGAAATAATCCTAATTTCAATTATAAAAAAACAATTTCTGATGTCACCATCTCAGGATCAGGACTCACAAGAAATCACAGCAGCGTTTACGCCACAGCGCTGCTGAGTTCTGGACTCTGATTGGTCAGAAGGTGTTGATTAATTCTCTATAACAGCAGCTCTGACAGTAGTGCAGGTTTATATTAATGCACTTGTTCTGATACGTTATTGTTTCTATAGCAACAACCCATTCACAGGGAAGCTTACGCCACATTTATGGAAGGAGTCTCCAGTGTCAGCGCTGTGTAACAGTCAGTAACTTGAAGTTTTCTGACATCTTCAGGACAGAGGAGTTTACGCTTCTTTGTGGTTTCTTGGTAACATGCGTAACAAGCTGCGTTTTTTTGTCTTATTAATTTAAAGAGAGAGAATAAAAGGGAGGGAACGAGTGTTTATAGCTGCTATAACGTAAGTGAGAACAGGAACACACATACACAGTATGAAAATATCGTATATTTATGTCATTTTCCGGCTCGGAAGTGACTTTTGATGTGATTTTTCTAAACTTCTAACACAAAGAAGAGACAATGTAAAATCAACAGCAGTATTTTTGCTGAATTGTTGAACTCCAAATGTTTCCTTCACAACTTTTCTTCTTCAAGATATTCTCATGATTATTGCATTCCTTTGCTTGGCTATTTTTTTGGACTTTTTTTTATGTGGCCATTCATCAGCAGCTCTCTTCATTCTATCTCTCATCTTTTGAAGCGTGTTTTGTCTGTGGATCTAATCAGCTCGGAGTTGTCCTCTGAGCAGACGTGTCTGAAGCTGAACTTTAATTCCAATAAATAAAATAAACCCATAGTGAATGCAACATAATATAATTATAATCAGCATTTAAAAAAAAGCATCATCTGAGAATTTTCATCTGTAGCTAGCAGTAGGCGTTTTGTCATCTTCTGGGTTCGCCTGAGATTAAAGCATTCATATGATGTTCTGTTTGTTCGTTTGTTTTGTTGAATGAATTTTAAATTGTTCTCTTTAATCTTATTTGATTCTGAAACATGAGCTTGGCCTTGGAAGAAGCGCTGAAAGGACATGCATTTGGGATTTTGAAAAAAAAAAAAAACGGCTTCAGCAAAATCACTGACTGCACCTTTAATGTCATGTAACTGACTAATAGGTAAACTTTCAAAATGTTAACAGTAACAGTACTTTGATTATTTTTTCACGTACTTTCTCCATTATTTGGTGGTAAAATATAAACATCTCCACCTTCCCACATACCTCCTCCCAGATCGAGGCGTTGTCCCACCTGCAGGTTTGGTCTGTAGGTCTGCAGCTCCATCACCTGATATGTGAGTCCGCTAGCACAATAAACCAAATTCAGCCATGTGATAACATTTAACAGGGATGCATAGCTTTGTTTGTTTCTGACAGACTCATGCATACCTGTTTAATCAGATGCTCGTCACGCATAAAGCTTGTCATATCTGATGCACCATATCTGAGGCACGGTGATAAGTACCGTGCCTTCCTCGTTCAGGAAAAGTGGATAAAACGACATTTCATAGACGTGCATGTTTTATTCTCTTTATTCATCTGTAAACACACAAAATATATACAAGGAACGCCCAAACCAGCGGCGGCTCGTCCTCAGGGTGAGGCAGTGCAGAGCTTCGCCCTTTATTACAGCCGTGCTACAAGTGTTAATCTTCATAAAGTCCTCATTTACAATGCTGTACATTTTAAATTCTGTTCAAATACTAATCACCTCTTTAAAGCGACCGATGATTTTCTTTAAAAAAACAAATCACTATGTAACAGATACAAGCCAATGTTCTGTTGATTTATTCGCATTTCTAGGTGTTGTGTAATCGTGCTGCCGCGTGCTCACTGCACAATTTAGCGCCACAGAGTTGTTATTGCACCTAGTGGTCAAAAATAAGAACTGCAACAAACAAACACTAAACACAGGAGGTCCATTAGGGCAGGAATCACGCTGCCCCATGCTCCGGAGCGGATCAGAGGACAGGACAGTTAATGATCGGGTTGCCAGATTGGGTTAGTTTACAAACACTCCACTGACACCAACATCTTGTTTTATAGCAAATAATCTGAATTAAATCTAATAAAGTTTCACAAAACATGAGAGAAAAACGTCCAGACCCATTTCTAGTGTAAGAAGTATTGCAAACATTGTGTGAGGGAAAGGGGGATTATGGAGTGGGTAATATCCATACATCAGAAATGCATGCACACCACGGTGACCTTGTTTCCCCGGCAAAGGCTGTGAAAAAGAAGGTAAAGTTGTCTTTCCTTTAGGAGCCATTAAGCCTTTGTTGATTTGGATGTGTGCTTTTGGGTCACGTTGTCATGCTGAAAGGTGAAATTCCCTTTCATTGTCAGTTTACTAGCAGACAGCTGAAGGTTTTGCATTAAAATCGACTGGTATTTGTAGCTATTCATGATTCTTTCCACCGTGATAAAAGCCCCAGTTCTCATGATGCTGCCACCACCATGCTTCACCGTGGCTATGGTGTTCTTTTGATGATGTGCTTTTTTTTTGCACTAAACATACCTTTTGGAATTGGTCTCATCAGACCATAACACATTTTGCCACATGGTTTGGGGTGATTTAGTTGAACTTGGATGTTTTTTTGTGAGAAAGGATTTCTGTCTAGCCGCCCTACCCCACAGCCCAGACATGTGAAAAATATGAGAGATCGTTGTCACATGCAGAGTGTTATCAGTACGTATCAGATGTTCCTGCAGCTTATTTAACGTTGTACTGGCTTCTGTGGTAGGTTTTTGTCTTATCATTTTATAAATTTTGGAGGGACGCTCTGTTCTTGGTGACGTCACTGTGGTGCCCCTTTTTTTCCACTTGTTGGTGATGGCCTTCATGGTGTTCTACGGTACATCTAATGTTTGGAAATTCTTTTATACCCCTCTCCTGATCGACATCTTTCTGCAAGTGAGATACCAGGCTTGCTTTGTCAGCTCTTTGCAGAACATGGCTTCATAAGTCAGATGAAACCCAGAAGATGTGAAAAAACTCCTACAGAAACAGCTGTATTTTATTTGGGGTTAATCAGAATAATTTCATTGATGACAGCTGTATGATAATTACTTTTGAAAACGAGATTGCATGTGATTGGTTCATTCTGAACACAGCCACACCCCCAAACTATGTAACATTTTTATTTTTTTCTAAAGTGTTTCTGTTTGTTTTCACTTAATTTTTATACATTTTAATTTCACAGTGAGGGTGGAAAAAGGTCTGATATGATTTATCTTTTTTTAAATAAAAACTGTCTTTTTGCCTAAGCTAGGAGGAATTATTCATTAACAACAACAACAACAACAACAATAATAATAATAATAATAATAATAATAATAATAATAATAATAATAATAAAAACAGTGTTTTGGATCAGACCTGGAGCTTTGGCAAACATCCAATCCAGAAATCCAATCCTGGTTTTAGCAGACAACCAGGAGGAGACTATCTACTCCTCACACACACACACACACACACACACCCAAACACACACCCACACACGGAGAGAGAGAGAGAGAGAGAGAGAGAGAGAGAGTTGAATTGAATTGATTCCGCACTGATTCACTCATTTACACTTCATTACTTTTTCTCTATTTAAGACACTGACAGGTCACACAGGTAGCAATGAGGGGAATCTCACACACACACACACACACACACACTCCTCTCAACAATGCTTGAGGAGTCGACACACACACACACTCCTCTCAACAATGCTTGAGGAGTCGATTCTTTTGAACCACTCGTTTAAGTGATTCGAGTTGCGATTCATTCCGGATCTGAACACTGATGTAAATACTGCATGCTTCACAGAAATGTATAGATTATTGATTATTGATAAAGAGTTTACAAACAACAAATCAAAACTGATAGCACATTAATCTAGTTAGTGATTAATAATCATTGTTGTTCTTTTGTCTTTAAGTTTTTTAAAAAAAATCTAATATCTTGCATGTTGTGTCTTGTTAGCAAAATAATTTAAAATTTATATTTAGGACAAATAAAATTGCCAGACTGTGTTTAACTGATACTAACGAAGAGCCAGGTTTTGTTAGTGCCATAAATGTTGGCCTACCATTAGACATGTGAATGTGTTTGTGTTATAAACCAACCAACAAACGAACAAACAAATAAACAACAATAACACTTCTACCAACAGCAACAACAACAGCAACAACAACAACAACAACAACAACAACAATAATCATCATCATCATCATCATCATCATCATCATCATCATTGTTATGATCGTTTTTGCTATCATTATGCCTATGTGGAAGAATCTTATAACAACAAATATAAAGTATAAACATAGCAAAGTGGTTCTTGTGTGACGTCACTCTAACAGACCTTTTCTGGACAGATTAATTTTTAATTTTAAGAGTGTACAAATGACATAAAATACCTAAAACATTTGTACAGTTGGAGGGAAAGGGAGCAAAAACAAATGCAGAGATGTCACACACAGCCTAGTTCAACAGCAACAATAATAACAGTAATGAACCTGAGAAGTGGGCGGGGCCAGCATTAATTAGCCTGATCAGATGACGTGTGAAATATGAATTTGTCTACACTATAAGACTTTTCAAGTTGGTTAAACATACACAGAAACTCAAACTCAGAGTCAAGACACTGGATTATTTTCAGTTTAATTTGTGAAAACTTATAAAGTTCAGGTAAATATCCAAAACTTGTCATGACAACTGGAGTTAAAGAGAAGAAATAAATTTATGTAACTTAATAGAGCTAGAGTTGTCATGTTTTACAGTGAATCGATTCGTTTGAGTTTGTGAGTCAATTCTTAATGATTCACTTCAAGGCCGACTCTTTCAGGATTCGATTCATCCATCACTGAGCCGCCGCCAGATGTTTCTTGTTTCATGAGCGCGAATTCCTGTCATTAACAGGAAAACAGCAGCTCTGTGTCATGCTGGTGTGTGTGAGTGTGTGTGTGCGCGTGTGTGTGTGTGTGAGAAATGCAGGACTGGGGTCAGTGTTCTTACAAAGAGCACCGATTTCTTTCTCCCGGTTGTGAATCTTTCATTTTTGTAAAGAAGTCAGAAAGTTCTTTGTCCCGCCGGTTGAGCTGCAGCTGGAGGGAACATGGAGCTGCTCATGGGGAGAAGGTTCCTCTCTGCTCTCCTGAGTGTGTGTGCGCTGTGGAGGATCTGCTCTGCGTCGCAAACTGACCATCACAGCCAGGTCAGTCTGCATCAGGACAGCGACGGTGAGTTTTCATTTCACACACACACACACACACACACACACACACACACACGCATAGTTTTAAACGCTTGTAGAACGCGTTAACCAGAGTGTTTGCTGTGTAAAACACACACACACACACACACACACACTTTAATCAAAATCATGATGAATCTGTTAAAGACCCTGACAGTAACAAGACTCAGCTTATTCACTGTAATTAGATACGAGGAGCTGAACATCAGACCACCTTTACTTCGAGAAACAGTGTCAATCAAACCCTCCAAGGTTCTTCAGCTGTCCATCTGCTGGACGTGTTAAAGACAAACATCCTCATAAATTAAATCGTCATTTTTAATACTTGGTTTCGGTGTATGGCTCATATTCATTATTTAACTTCAGCTCCAGTATTCTGTGATAAACAGCTACAATTATAATAACTCTGTCAAATATATCCAAATCTTTATGGAGCTGACTGCAGAAGCATAGAGCTGAGCTTTAATTAGCCCAAGAACCCTTAAAGAACCCTTAAGGAACCCTTAAAGAACCCTTAAATGGTTGTTTTATAAGAATGTTCTGACTGTTCGATGGCATCTGATAACACAACATGACTGAAATTGAGCTTTTTTTTTTTTTTATACCAGCACAAACATAAAATTAGTATCAGATCTGAGCCTCCTTGATTACATGTTTTTGCACAAATCAGATTTTCTGCCCTGATAATGATTCACATTCCGGATGTCTATCATTTATCTTTAACTGAGCTATAAACAGAAATTAAACCGTGTTTTCAGCCCAATGTTGCTGTTGTACACCGTATTTTTTTACACTGCGTTAGAACACACAACATGGCCGATTTTGTGCCACTGAGACCAAAGACAGCCGACAAAACCATTCTCTCAGTGTGAGAGACTTTCGATCTCTCAGAGTGTGAGCGCTGCTACAGCACTCGTCTAAAATCCACCAATAGGAGGAGAACAAACTCACGGGACGCCGATAAATAAAACATGCTAATGTACAGAAAAAACCTCCTTCTGAAAGCTGACTCTGCAGAAGGTTTGTGTTTATCTGAGCCTGTTTTCTTCATGAGCTGATTTCCGGATAATTCTGGTAATTTTCTTTAATCACAGGTCCATCGTTAGCGGATCTTCGTGGTATAATCTGATATGGAGACACACACTCTCACACAGACTGGTACAGAGTTCACTGAGATCTCGTATGTGTGTGTGAGGAGCGCTGAAGTCACGCAGAGTAAAACTGGCTTTAGTTCTCAAGCTCACTTTTAAAGAGTGTTTTCTTCCCGTTAGTCTTATGCACATGGGTACGACAGTATATCCAGAAATAAAATTTAAAAAATGGTTATGGAGATTTTCTCATTTTAATTTTATAGCTTGTCACTTCCAGGAAAATTATTATGACTCATCCTGTACTAGTCTTGTGTTCCTCCAATAAAATGCTCTCTAGAATGTATATGCCCCGCCTCTTGTGAAGCAGCTCCTACTGACGCTGCGATTGTTTGTGTGTGTGTGTGTGTGTGTGTGTGTGTGTGTTAATAAGGACAGCAAGTCTTTAGTCTTTATCATGACTCAGCATGTCCAGTCAGCAGATCTCTTCCTCTTTCACACACACACACACACACACACACACACACACACACACACACACACACACTTCAGTAACATGTCATGACTGTTAACAACATTCATTCATAATGTTTCTGTGGTTCTTCTTCTTCTTATCGTTATTATTATTATTAGACAGAGCAGCTGAAGCATTACTGTTTCACTCTGTAATCAGTGTGAGAACCAGGAACAGCTGTGCTGGACCAGGACTACACACACACACACACACACACACACACACACACACACACACACACACACACACGGTTCAGGTTCTGCATCAGTGGAGAGAAATAAAGTGGTGGAACATGAGAAATCATAAAAGCAACTTTCTGCTCTTCTCATCAGATTCACAACCATTGAGAGTTGTGTGTATGTGTGTGTGTGTGTGTGTGTGTGAGAGAGAGAGATTTATTTCCTGAAGCACGCTTTAAAGCTAACCAACCCGAACACGGTGAGATAATAAAGTTTTTATGGTTTTACATTCAGCTGTTTTATGCATTTGTACCTTTTTGTGATTTTTATCTGATGTTTGTTTTGGTTTTTTTTTTCCTCTTTAGTCATCGACATTCTGGAAATTCTGAGCATCACAAACTCACATCGAGGCATCACCAAGGTCAAAGGTCATGACCCGGGCATGGCCGCCTGGCGTTTTCGCAGTCGCACGCCTCACCTGACCCTGCCGCTGGATGTCTATCGCCGCTTTGTGAGGGCGTGGCGCGGCTCGCTGAGCTTGTATCTGGTTGGTCAGCAGTTTGGAGGTTCGGCGGTGACTCTGCTGTCTCTGAGCGCTCCGGGGAACACGCCGCTGCTACGCATCATCTCCAACACGCAGGAGGATTTTCTCCAGCTGGAGATTCGCACGGAACCCAGCACAAAACTCACGGTGCTCAGAATCCCCGGGGGAAACCCGTTCTCAGGCGGGAGGTGGGCGAGGATGGTGCTGGGCGTGAATCCTGGGTGGGTGTGGCTGGAACAAGAGTGTAAAGGAGCCACGGTGCTGAAGTTTGCACACCAGGGACGACCTTTGACCCTTAACCTCCCTCCCCATGACCTACAGGTCACCTTAGCAAGCAAAGCAGATGAGAAAGCCAGCAAGTTTAGCGTGAGTACTCAAACCATCAATTTCATCCTCATTAAAAAAATGGCAAGATCTATGAATATATATGAATATGCAAATTAGGAAATGCCCTCCTGCCATTCCAAATATCTTTTTTAATATGAAACATTAGCTAACGTAGCTAGTATTTTTTTCAGTATTTTTCACATCCTACTTTCTCACTGATTGTGTTACCATGACAACCAACATCTCTTCACCACTAACATTAGCTACGTTAGCTAGATGCTCTAGGGTAAAGTTTTCAGGTACCTTTAATAATCTGCGTATCAGACATAATTGATTCAAACCTCTGAACTTATTTAGTGACATCATTCAGCCGGAGCTCCGCCTCCAAATCAGTTTTGAGGTAGTGACTCTGTGAATGTGTGTGTGTGTGTGTGTTTACAGGGTTACCTGCAGATTGCACAGATCTCCACTAAACCCTATGAGAGACGTCCGTGGCTCTGCAGCAGCGTTACCGGTAAAATAGCTTCCTGCTGATGATCTTCTTAAAGGTCCTCAGACGGAGATTAACCTCCATGGCGCATGCGCGTGTCTCCACTCGCGAGACGAGATCATCAGCGAGGTTTATGATGGAGCTGGAGAAAGTTTTACTGTGCTTTGGGGGAAGTTTCTGGGTTTGTGTCAGGAGTTTTGGAGAACGTTAAGAGTTCGGGGTTTGGTTGATGTTTCACTCTCAGAGATTTATGTTCTGTCCTGAGAGGCAGTGAAACACACACACACACACACACATTTAAACAGTCCACTTGTCAACTTTGAATAATTACAGTAGTTTGAAAATAAAGTTCCATAATAGAGGACAACATAAAAAACATAAAATGCTGTATGCAGATATTTTATTAATTTAATTAAATTTAATTTTATATTATAATTAATTAAATAAATAATTATATACTTACTTACCTAAAGTGAGGACGATTTCAAATGATTTATTATTTACTAAAATTTAATTCTTTAAGTCTTAAAATTTAAGTCTTGGTATCAGATCGAAAAGAACAAGTGGTATCTTTCTTCCGTACGACGCACGCCAGAAAGTCTGCGGTTGAATTTATTTAGATATTTAGATTTTTTATATTTGCTTGCAATAAAACTTAAGTATAAACTCAAGCGGTTTGTAAAACATACACATAAATATGACAAACATTTTGAATGCATTAGATATAATAAAAAAAGGATCTCCGAGCTCACACTCAAACAACATGCTACTGTGTTAAATAATATTTAAATAATATTATACATTTTATCATCTCGTTTTTTATCAGCGCTCTTATAAAAACACTCTTTTGATTTTTTTTGGTGTAATAATTAAATTATTTGGTTTTTTCCTCAAACACTTGCAGTATATATATATATATATATATATATATATATATATATATATATATATATATATATGTGTGTGTGTGTGTGTGTGTGTGTTTCAGACTCCGTCCCCATTACCCCCACCCCCTACAGCACTGTGGATTTGGAGCAGGAGCTACAGGACGAGCCGGAGCGCACGGTCGGCTCGGTGCTCGGTCCCCCGGCGACTCCACACAGGGAAGTGGCTCCCAGCGAACAGAGACAGCGAGCCAGAAGCCTGGAGGAGACTCTGCACAACATCAACACCATGCTGAGCATGCTGAAAGAACAGGTTAGATAGGTTAGATATACGACTCCTACGTGTTTTACTTTTTATCCATTTATAGTTATATTTAATGCTCACAAAACAAGTTAGTTCCTGTTGCCACTTAAACAGTGATGAAGATAAAATGAGGCTTGGCATGTTCCTTAAGGGTTCCCCTGGGTTGTTAACGGCTCAAAGAGTGTAGACTATCAGGATGAGATCTCACTCCAGCACCACAGGGTGGTCTAGAAGCTCCTACGGTTCCATCTGGAAAAAAAATCCAGGAATTATCTGGATAGATTTATAATTTTCTATTTTAATATGCAGAAGGGAGAAGAAAAAAAGTTCTTCAGAGGTTCTTTAAGGGCTTTATTGTTTTGATAGTTAAGGGTTCTTAGCTTCTAAAAAAGGTTTCTACTTGACATTCTTTCTGAAATACTCTAGAAACACTCTTTATGGGTTCCCCCAGAGAGACAAGCGAAGAACTTTAGTGGATCTGTTTTCTCTCTCAAGGCTCTAGCTTTCTGCAGCATTCTGGTAGAAGAGTCTGGAAGTGTTCCCCTAAAGGAACTCTTTAGGGTGAGAGATGAAACATTTTGTTCTACGATGATAGGCTGGACTTAGCTTTTTGTGTGTGTGTGTGTGTGTGTGTGTGTTGTAGAATGAGCGCCTGCAGACTCGGGTGCTGTATTTGGAGTCCTGTGAGTGTGTGAAGAAAACCTGTGTCTGGCAGAACCGTAAGATGGAGGAGGGATCTCGCTGGAGGACTGAGAACCACTCCGAGTGTTCCTGCTCCTCTGGGACAGTCCAGTGTGACACTTCAAACAGTGAGAAACAGTCGAACCTCCATTAAACATCTTCATATCAGATATAATATGTTCAATGGAACGCACAATACACAAACTCTGAAAAAATGTTTGAATGAATTGTCTGAAAGAATTGTTTGAAAGAATCGTTTGAAAGAATTGTCTAAATGAAATGTCTGAAAGAATCATCTGGAAAAACAATCGTATGAAAGAATTGTCTGAAAGAATCATATGAAAGAATAGTTTGAAAAAATTGTATGAAAGAATCGTTTGAAAAAATCGTTTGAAAAAAAATTGTATGAAAGAATCGTTTGAAAAAAAATCATATGAAAGAATCGTTTGAAAAAAATCATATGAAAGAATCGTTTGAAAGAGTTGTCAGAAAGAATTGTCTTTTGCAGTGATATTTAAAGGATATTTAATAAATGATGGGTTGTTATTTTTATTCACTGAAAGGATTTGTGTGTGTGTGTGTGTGTGTGTGTGTTCTCTCTAGCATGGTGCAGTTATTACAGCCGAATGTACAGTAATGATGAAGTGTTAGATTTATTCAAATCACTGCAAATCAAGCCTTTTTTTTCAGGTTGTTAAGATCTTACGCTCGCACTCTGACCAGACGTGAGTGATACAGATCACACAGATAAAGCAAAGATCAAACGAAGGAAAGCAGAAACGCTCGTTTGACCATCAGATTTGAACTTTAATGAAGAGCCATGATGATAAGCGATATATGAGTCGTGGTGCGGTGTGTGTTAGCAATGTCGTGGTGTGTCTCTGCAGGATGTGTGTATAACGGAGGTGTGTATGATCAAGAAGAAGTGTTTGTACCCAGAACTAATCCGTGTCTCAGCTGCGTCTGCTCCGTGAGTGTCTGTTTAATGACTCTAATGTTTTCATACTCTACTATTGATGAATGAAAGTAAATATTTTTTAAATAATTATAGAATTAATTATTTATTAAACATTATATCAACTCAGACAAATTGAGTATTTGGCTTGCTGGTTAGCAATGTTTAATAATAATAATAATGATAATAATTTTTAATATTAAAAACAAATTTTAAAAAAGTTTAAACAACTGATTGGTCTAGCAGCTGGACAAGAGGAAGTTATAAATAAAAACTCCTGCTATTTGAGATGTTCAATGAATATGTTGAAGGTCAAAATCAAAATGTAAGGAGTAAAAATAAGTTATTTTTTTTGAAAACTTACTTGATACGTGATCGTCCAAAATTAGTAAGTACTTAAGTAGAGGAAGAAAGTAGATTTATTCAAGTATTTTCTGTCACTGGAATGAACGTAGTAGATGTTGATGAATAATAAAAATAATCCATGCTACTAAAAATTCCACAAATCATTTGGATGGATTGTTTGTTAGGGACATGAAAGAATAATAACAGTCACTAATGTTTTTTTTTTTTTTTTAACATATACAGCACTTAAGAGCTAATAGAGTGTGCACTTGCATACTTTGTGTGTGTGCGTGTGTGTGTGTAATAATGTGTGTTTTTTGTGAAGAATGGGAAGGTAGCGTGTAGCAATGTACCCTGCCCTACGCCTGACTGCGGTTTGGTGGAAACTGTCAGTGGAGAGTGTTGTCCCAGGTGTCGAAGTAAGTGTGTGTGTGTGTGTGTGTGTGTGTTGTATTAGTCGTGTTAGTGTTTATGTAATGTCTCTGTCATCTACAGGTTGTGGCCATTACGATGTGCGGCATGAGCACGGCTCAAAATGGAGGGATCCACGAAACCCCTGCAGTGTCTGCACATGCTCAGTAAGTTCATTCACGCAGGTGCTGGATGCATGTAGTTCCACGTAAAGCGCCGTGCATAAGTATTCACACCCCCCTATAACTCATAGTGATGTAATGGAGGGAAAAATCCTCATAGATTGTGAAATTATTTACACATAAAAAACTGTAAAGGTTGTGAATGAATAAGTATTCACTCCCCTAAATTAGTTCTGGTGTTACCCATTAAAATCAGAAGTGACATAATTCTGTCAACCTGTTCTTGGAAGAACCAACAAGTCTGGGACAAAGTTCTGGAAAAGTATCACTAAGGGTTAGGTTATAAATAAATTATCCCAAACACTGAGTGACATTATTTAAAAAATGGAAAGAACATAGCACACCTGTGACCATCCACCAAAAGTCAGTGACCAGGTAAAGGGGGGGATTAGTCAAAGAAACAAACAAGAGGACGTAGAGAATGCTTAACACGATGCTACCACCACCATGCTTCACAGTGTGTATGCTGATCTCCGTTAGGTTTCTGTCCATTGTTGTGTCAAGGTCAAAAAGTTCCGTTCTCATCAGATCAGCTCCCACAAGTCTTTTGATGATTTATCCCCTCTTGCATCTAGAATTGTGACTCCACCGCATCTTTTCTAACTGCTGCTCATGCTGCGTCACAGATGAATGCTAAATGACCTCTTCTGATTGGTTAGTGTCGCTCTGATTGACAGCTATGATGTCGTCAGGATTCAAACTTGTGATCTCCCAATGATAAGGCCTGTGCTTTCTTGAAAGCCCTTTGATGATTGTATTTGACCAATCAATGGCCTGCTCTATATCAAGCTCCGCCTACATGTCACTGTTCGGTTCTCATGGTACGCTGCAAGACAGGAAACCAAATTCACATACAGACATGGACAAATTTGTTGGTACCCTTACAGCGCATTGAAACGATGCTTCATTCCTCCTGAAAAGTGATGAAATTAAAAGCAGTTGTCTCGTGTGTACCTGCATGCCTTTGCTAAGTCATAGAGTAAAGCAAAGAAAGTGTGAAAAGAGATAAATTATTGCTTATTCTACAAAGATACTCTAAAATGGCCTGGACTGATTTGTTGGTACCCCTAGAACAGATTATAAATATTCAGATTATAGTCATATTTTAAGCTCACGATTTTCTTTAATTAGTATCACACATGCCTTCAGTCTTGTAATCAGTCATTCAGCCTGTTTAAGTGGAGAAAAGTATTCACTCTGCTGTTGGGTGTCATCGTGTGCACCACATTGAACACGGACCAGAGAAAGCAAAGGAGACTGTTGTCTGAGGAGATCAGAAAGAAAATGATAGACAAGCTAGTTAAAGGTGTAGGCTATAAGACCATCTCCAAGCAGCTTGATGTTCTTGTGACTACAGTTACAAATATTATTAAGAAGTTTAAGGTCAGTGGGACTCTAGCCAACCTCCCCGGACGTGACCGCGAGAGGAAAATCATCCGCAGATTAAACAGAAGGATAGTGCAAAAGATAGACAAAGAGCCAAGGAAAAAAGATACAAGCTGAACTCCAAGGTCACGGTACATCGGAGTCTGATCGCACCATCTGTCACTTTTTAAGCAACAATGGGCTCAATGGATGAAGACCCCGGAGGACTCTACTGCTGAAAGAAAAACATAAAAAAAAAAAAAAGCCAGACGGGAATTTTATTTTGACAAGCCACAGTGCTTCTGGGAGAAGGTTCTTTGTTTAGATGAGACAAACTGGAGCTTTTTGGCAAGTCACAACAGCTCTATGTTCACAGACGGAAAGCGAAGCTTTCAAAGAAAAGAACACCGTACCTACACTGAAACACGGAGGAGACTCGGTTGTGTTGTGCGTCTACTTTACTGCGTCTGGCATCCAAGAATGGCTAAGAACAAAATAATGGACTATTCTGAAGTGGCCCTCTGTGAGTCCTGATCTGAATCTTATCACAATCAGAATCAGAATTAGCTTTATTCACCAAGCGTGTGCGCAGACACACAAGCAATTTATTGTGTTTTTTTAAGGTGCTCTTGGTACATACATGCATACATACATACATATCTTACATGAGAACAGAAAACATTTAAATAGTAAGACTTAACAATAAAAAATAAAAAATAAGAATGTGTATGAATCTGGAACAGAAGATTTATGTACAGATTTATGCATTATTTACTCTATATACAGCTGTATAAATAAAGAGATATGCGTATGTATTATATATGCAGTAATTAGAGATGGAGGATGAATTACAGAAATGAATTACAAAAAACACAGGTAATGCTTCCTGTGTTAGCTGTTTAAGCTGTTTATCAAACATCTGTGGAATCTGTGGAGCTGAAACATGAAGTCTGGAGAAGACACACTTCAAACCTGAGACAGCTGGAGCAGTTTGCTCAGGAAGAGTGGGAGAAACTACCTGTGGACAGGTGCAGAAGTCTCACTGAGAGCTACAGACACTCTAAAGGTTGTGCACCAAAATATTAGGTTAAGGGTCCCATCATTTTTGTCCATGCCATTTTCATTTGTTTTATTAAAATATTCTGTTGGATCAAAAATCAAAAGCAAAGTCTGATTTTTATTAAATATGGAATAAACAATGATGGACGCCAATTACTTTTTTCAGTTTCGAGTTATTTCAGAGAACATTGTGGGTTCTTTTTTTTTTCGTGGAAGGGTACCAACAAATTTGTCCACGTCTGTATTTAATTATAGTCTGTTTTCTTCATTTTTCCTTTCTAAATGAAAATGGGAAAACAAGGAAACAGCTTTTTATTTATTTTTTTTTTTTTTAATCACGCACTAAAATTTAAAACAATAAAATATTGACTAATTTTTAATTTTTTTTACCTGTTTCACTACACAAAGTCTGGAAAAGAAATGTCATGAATCCAAAGATGAAAAAATGTCGCTAAAGTACATTTCATCATGAACTGTTTGCAATATTTATTATTTTAAATCCGAGAACTGTTTTGCGTAAACACCTCATTTGCATAAATTTGAATGCAACATACACCGACCGGTTACAGCATGACTCACTCAGAAATGGAAATATGACAGAATGGCGGTTGACGGATTTGTGTCACACTGTGAGGGGAAAAAAACGGTAAAACATGCACAGTTACTCTTAATGAAGGCCTTATGAAGCATGTGTGCCTTCTCCTTTACATATGACTGTTATATGAACTGTTTATTACGCTTTCAGGAGGGACGTGTTGAGTGTTCCACAGAGAAGTGTAACACCCAGTGTAGGGACCCGGCACCTTCTCCAGGAAACTGCTGTCCTTCCTGTAATAGTGAGTCAGAGAGTCAGGGTTCAGTGTGTGTGTGTGTGTGTGTGTGTGTGTGTGTGGGTGTTTGGGTGTGTGTGTGTGTGTGTGTGTTCTGCTGATGGGAACTAAGCTTAAACTGTGCTAACACATATTAGATTCTTCCTTTAAAAAAATTATTATTTTTGCCAGCAGCAGAATGGCCAAGATTTTTATTTATTATTTCAATTTTTAATTATTATCTCAGAATTCTCACTTATCTATTTTTTTTTACTTATCTCAAAATTCTGACTTAATATCTTAAAACATTTGTCGAAATTTTGACTTATGTTGAAATAGTGACTTATAATTCCGAACGTTTTGAGATAACTAAAACATTCCCGAGATAATAATTAAATATGTGAGAATTTTCAATGTGAGGAAAAATCAGTTAATTTCACTAAAAAAGTAAAAAAAACAACAAAAACAGCAAAACTAATAAAAGCTGACAGTAATGATATTAGCATTTTTTAAAAAATCCAAATAGTGTTCAGTAGTTGATGCACTGCTGCTGAGGGGTTTGATGTTATAAATAGATTTGATCATCTTGTCTGATTATAATGTTTTTAATTATAATATTATAATTCGATTATAACGTTTTTAATGCTTCATGCCTTTCTTGGCTGTGTGAGTTTATAGGTTGTGCCCAGAACGGACAGCAGTTCCAAAACGGGGCCACAGTTACGAGTAGAGATCGATGTAGTCAGTGTGTGTGTGAGGTGAGTCGAGATCAGCAGCACTAATGTACATAATTTAATAATTAACAAACACTCACACACACACACAACTCAGTAATTAGCACAGTCACAACTGTTACTGTTATAGTCACGTATAAAAGAGAGGCTGGTGAGGGAAAGACTGTTTATAGCTGCTATAACGTAATGTATAACTTTGTGTGTCTCAGAATGGAAATATTAACTGTGAGCCCCTCCCCTGCCCCAACCCAAGCTGCTCTCATCCAATCAGGAGAGCCGGAGACTGCTGTCCAAGGTGACTGACACACGCTACACACATTTCCAATATAAAGAGAGGGTGAGGCCATTGCTCCACACTGATCCTGTGTGTGTGTGTGTGTGTGTGTGTGTGTAGGTGTGAAGAGTGTAATTATGAGTCGGAGGTGTATTCACATGGACAGAGTTTTACTTCCAAACAGAATCCCTGCGTGACCTGTCAGTGTTTAGTAAGTATTTCATTGTTCCGTACTGGATGTTTTGTGTATTGTGTTTGTGTGTGTTTGTGTGTTTGTGTGTATGTGTGTGTGTGTGTGTGTGTGTGTGTGTGTGTGTGTGTGTGTGCTAGTAAACTAGCTCATGTTAGGCACAACACAGTCCCGATATACATCTTCATTTTCTCACTGATTTATTGAACAACAACCAAAAAGCTGTCAGAATATGTTTCAACATTACCATGACAACCATCTCCTCATCTATGCTAGCATTAGCTAAGTTAGCTAGCTAGCTTAGCATGCAAGACCCACAGTATGTGCTAGCACTGCTTACGGTATAAAGCAGTAATAAAACTGTGTGGGGCGCTTGCTAATTTGCATATTCATGTATAGTCATGGATATATTTAATGGAGGTAAAGGCATGGAGATGTTCCTCGTATTCACACAATATTTTCAGCAGCTATCCAGTTCTGACGTGTGTGTGTGTGTGTGTGTGTGTGATAAAGAGAGGTAGTGTAAGATGCCATCAGGAGAGTTGTCCCCCTGTCAGATGTCCAAACCCCGTCAGAGACACCCGTGTCTGCTGTCCTGTGTGCAGAGGTAAACCACACACACACACACACACACACACACACACCCGCACACCCACACACACACACACACACACACAGTCTAACATCCTTACCATTAATTGTCTTGGAGTATATGTGATAAGTTTTAGGATTCATAGTCATCCTTATGTCTTGTATTTGTGTGTGTGTGTGTGTGTATGTGTGTGTGTGTGTGTGTGTGTGTGTGTGTGTAGTGTGTGTGTCGGGGGGTGTAGAGTATGAGCACGGGGCAGTTTGGGACTCTGAGGACACACCCTGCACCAAGTGCTCCTGCGAGGAGGGGAATGCTAGGTGCTGGGTGAAAGATTGTCCTCCTCTGTCCTGCCATCATCCCAACACAGAGTCAGGTGAGAGAATAGCAATACTTTCACTTTCCTTTATCTTATTACTACTATAATAAAAAAAATAATCAACCCCTTCTGACCAATCAGAATCCAGTATTCAACAGCGCTGTGCTTGTATTGATGTTGTGTTTATTTTGAAAAATAAACTAAATAATGAATAATCTGTGTTTATTTATTATTCATTATGCATTAGCTGAATGGTGGGTGCCAATATTTACACTCACTGACCCGAGTTCGATTTATTATCAACATTTAGTGACATGGTGTAAATTAATTTATGCTAATTAATGTGGAATTATTTTAACTCTTGAATTATTTAATGCAGGTGTTATTTAATTAGTAATGTTTTAACAAGCATCAGTTGATGCGTAGCTCGCTACTTCACTTTTTACTTCACTTTTTACTTTACTTTGTTACTTACATTTTTTTACTTTACTTTTTATTTCAATTTTTTAAAACTTTTTTTTTCTTTTTACTTTACTTTGTTACTTCATTTTTTTTTCACTTTTTTTTACTTTACTTTGTTATTTCACTTGGTTACTCTAGTTTGTTGCTTCAGTTTTTTTCACCGTTTTTATTTCACCTTGTTACTTTACTTTGTTACTTAATTTTTTAATTTTTTAACTTTTTTTTAACTGTACTTTTTATTTTACGTTGTTACATTGTTACTTCAATATTTTTTAAACTTTTTTTTACTTTGTAACTTCAGTTTTTATAAAACTTTTTTTTATTTTACTTTTTACTTTCGTTTGTTACTTCAATTTTTTTTAGTTTTTTAACTTTACTTTGTTACTTCAATTTTTTAAACTTTTTTTTATTATTATTCTTTTAAACTTTTTTTAATTTTACTTATTAATTCACTTTGTTTCTTTACTTTTTACTTACATTTTTTTTTTTAGTTTTTTAAGTTTACTTTGTTACTGCAGTCTAATGTTTAATGTTCTTTTCTGGTCTTTTTCAGGAGAATGTTGTCCATCCTGTAATCACTGTCTCTACAAGCAGCGCATTTATGAAAACGGACAAAGGTTCCTCGACCAAGACGAACCGTGTAACAGCTGCACCTGTCAGGTAACATTTCCACGTGGAATTTAGAGACAAACGCGTTTTTCGTTTGTTTGAGACACACACTGACTTTCGTGATTGGTTGAACGTTTTATTACGTTGCTTCCTGTTTAAAGCTTCACAGCAGAAGAACAGAATAATTTTTTGTATATAAGTAAACAGCTTTGACTGAAATTCTTCACCAGTGTTGCACAAAAATAACAAAACAGTAAACATTAAATCGGTGTGTTAATAAAATTAACATTAGTGATGCACAAAAAGGAACATTTGAGAATCAAAAACTAAGTGCTATATTTTTAAAAATAATTAATTAACTTTGTCTGTTTTATATACACTGCAGATACTATCTCAGCAAGTGAAGATATCTCGAATAAAGAAAAAGTTATCTAATGTTTCTAATTATGCGATTATTATTATTATAAAAGACATATAACAAATACTGTATAAGACCATTAAACCTATTTCTAGACGTATTTACTAATTACAAGCTTTAAAATGTCTTCGTCTATCGGAAATAAAAATCTGCAATTTCTGTAATCCATATCAGTAGAAACATGCGACGAGACAAAATAATGGTCATGGTGAATTTTATTTAGCTTTGCCTTTTTATTTTATTTATTTATTTATTTATTTATTTAATTTTTTACTTTATACTGTTGTATTTACTCACCTTTTATGTTGTTACCATTTAGTGACTAATGCTTTGTTTTCTGTGTGTTTTTGTGGGTTGTTTATATGTCACGTACGGTTGTTTATACCGCTTTTGTCTGCAAATAAGAAAATCAACAAAGTACAAATCATAAAAAGAAATAAAAATCTGCCAGTAGAAAAGAATTTCAAGCTTGAAATGAGTAAAAAAAAATCTAGAATATCTAACCTAAAAGTATTATATTTGTTTAAAATAATCTAATAATTGTAAATAACTTAAGAGAAGTATTATTTGAATTTTCTTGTATTCAAGATATTTTTACTTGCCAAGATATATGCATGTTTGTGCTGTAAAATAAAAAGTAAAAAGTAAATATTAATACTTTATATGACTTGTTATATTTTTATGGTTGTAGAATTTTTTTCTTTTTTTACTTTTTTGGCTAAAGATTGAGTGATCCCTTATAAACACAGACGAGAACGATAAAGGGATTTACCTTTTGTCTCCTGTTTTACAAAGATTTTATGTACTCTGTGTGTGTGTGTGTGTGTGTGTGTGTGTGTGTGTGTGTGTGTGTGTGTGTGTAGGATGGCTCAGTGGTCTGTAGTGCGATATACTGTCCACAAGTTTCCTGCCCCAACACTTTCACAGGGTCTGGAGAGTGCTGTCCCCAGTGTCCAAGTAATCACACACACACACACACACACACACACACACACACAGGTTTCCAGCTCCATGTCCTTCTGATCTTCTCTGATTTTGCTCCTGTATTGTCTCGATCTTCTCCTCTCTGTTCTCTTCCCAGCCTGTGATGTTCATAACCATGTGTATGTCGACGGCGAGACGTTTACGAACCCCGAGAACCCGTGTGAAGAGTGTGTGTGTCGGGGGGGAGACGTGAATTGTCTTAACAAGTGCCCCAGAGCCAACTGTCACTATCCCGTCACTGGGACCTGCTGCCAGAACAACTGCAACGGTAACACGCAGACTAACAGAATACTCGTTATCTAACCAACTGACCTGAACGAACGAGTAAAAGAGTAGTCAGAGTTAAATCAGCTGCACTAGAGAACCGTAGAGAACCACAGAGAACTATAGAGAACCACAGAGAACTGTAGAGAAGTGTACAGAAGCATAGAGAACTATAGAGAACTGTAGAGAACCATAGAGAACTACAGTGAACTACAGAGAACCATAGAGAACTATAGAGACCCATAGAGAACTATAGAGAACTACAGTAAACTCTAGAGAACTGTAGAGAATGATAGAGAACCATAGAGAACTATAGAGAACTACAGTAAACTCTAGAGAACCGTAGAGAACTATAGAGAATTTTCTATAACAGCAGCTCTGTCAGTAGCGCAGGTTTATATTAATGCGCTCGTTCTAATACGTTATGGTTTCTATAGTAACAGCTCATTCACAGGGACGTTTATATTTAACATGTATGGAAGGAGTCTCCAGTGTCAGCGCTTTGTAACAGTCAGAGGTAAAGCTGGAACTTTAAGTTTTCCGACGTCTTCAGGACAGAGGAGTTTACGCTTCTTTGCAGTTTCTCAGTAACATGCGTAACAAGCTGCATTGTTTTTTTTTCTCTTATAAACTTGGAGAGAGAGAATAAAGAGGCTGGTGAGGGAACGAGTGTTTATAGCTGCTATAACGTAAGCGACAACAGGAACTAACTCATTTCATGGGCAAAATGGATAAAATGTATGATGTTGGTAAATTGGTGTGGTGTAAGAGGAATAAAACACTTGGGGGCATGCTGTTAGAGGAAAATAATCAACTTCAGGGTGCTGTTTTCTTCTCTCCAGGGTGTAGCTACGCGGGTAAAGATTATCCGAACGGAATGACGTTTCCTCATCCGGCCGACTCGTGCAGGGAATGTCACTGTCTCGTGAGTAAAACACAAACACAACATTTTATTACCATGCTTTGCTGAAATGTTTTCTGCTGAGCAGCTTTAATCGTCTTTTCTCTCTCTCCTGTGTGTGTGTGTGTGTGTGTGTGTGGGTGTGTGTGGGTGCGTGTGTGTGTGTGTGTGTGTGTGTGTGTGTGTGTGTGTGTAGAATGGTAATGTGCAGTGTAGGATGAGGAGATGTCCTCCTGTCCAGTGCAGTGAACCCATAATAACCCAAAGACAGTGCTGTCCTCAATGTCCAGGTCAATACACACACACACACACGCACACACGCACACACACACACACACACACACACGTCATACCAAGCTCTGACATTGGAGACTCCTTCTATAAATATTAAATGACCATGTCCTTACAGAAAACTTCACCACGTTGACGATCACACACGTTACTTTACGTCATTTATCATCAGCGCCGCGTCCGCTGTACACGTCCCTGTGAATGAGCTGTTGCTATAGAAACCGTAACGTATTAGAACAAACACATTAATTATAAATAAACCTGTGATTTGTTAAACCCGTCAGAGCTGCAGTTATAGAAAAGTAATCAACACCTCCTGACCAATCACGACCCGGACTTGCACACGAGAGACAGAAATCTGCTGAGTGAATCAGGTTTTAAACGGATTGAGAAGAGAAGAGATTTGATTGGATATCACAGCAGCATCACTAACTATGCCTCCTGACAATATTTTCATTTTAGCCCCGCCCCTTTTCTGCGAATACACAGCTTTAGGGAATAAATAACACTCCAGTTTTTCATGTTCGTGTCATTATTGTGAAAAACAGCCCGTATTTGTATCTCATCAGTAAGTCCTGATCTTTAATTGTAATTATTGTATGTGTTTGTGTGTCACAGCGCCCCCTGCTGACTGTGTTTATGGAGAACAATCATACAGACACGCACAGCGCTTCTACCATCCCACAGACAGCTGCCAGCTCTGCTCGTGCACCAACGGGACGATGAGCTGTCACCGTAAGCCCTGCCCCTCCGCCCCCTGCGCCCACCCTGTTCAACAGGAATGCTGTCGCACGTGTGATGGTACGAACTTCAGCCTGAAAATCTGTAAAATCTCAGCGTTTTCGTTCTGCTCTCACACACACTTTAGCCTTTATCGTCTGGTTTAAAGGTGCAGTTTGTAATATTTGTACTTGTTCCTAGTCCTAATGATTTTAGAAAAAAACGACTCACCCTACTGCCATGCAGTGGATCTCACTAATTTCTTAATTTTAGGATTCTTGTTATATTTTCTGGCCCAGAAATTAGCTCCGCCCCATTTGTAGTTATACAGCAGTTACAGTTGTTGTTAGTTACAGTTATAGTTAATGTTGTAGTTACAGTAGTAGTTATAGTTAGAGTTAATCGCAGTTGTAGTTACAGTCGCTGTATAATTTATCGTTTATAATTACTGTTATAGTTCCTGTTACTGTTACCGTTATAGCTACAGTTATAATTATACTTAGTTACAGTTATAGTTATGTTCTAGTTATAGTTACAGTTATAGTTACAGTTATAGTTATAGTTATGTTCTAGTTAAAATTACAGTTATAGTTACTGTTCTATTTATAGTTACAGTTATAGTTATAGTTATATTCTAGTTATAGTAACAGTTATAGTTACTGTTATAGTTATAGTTATGGTTATGTTCTAGTTATAGTAACAGTTATAGTTACTGTTATAGTTATAGTTATGGTTATGTTCTAGTTATAGTAACAGTTATAGTTACTGTTATAGTTGCAGTTATAGTTAGTGTTCTATTTATAGTTACAGTTACAGTTATAGTTGCTGTACTAGTTATAGTTACTGTACAGCACTGTGTGCGTGTGTGTGTGTGTGTGTGTGTGTGTGTGTGTGTGTACAGGATGTCTGTATAACGGTGTGGAACGTGCTAACGGAGAGAGATTTGCGGACGCGTCGGATCGCTGTGGGACGTGTGTGTGTCGTGAAGGCACGGTGACCTGTGAGAGGAGACACTGTCCCCAGACCACATGTCCATTTCCTGTACAGACAGAGTGCTGTCAGAGCTGCAACGGTACGGTTCACACTCAGAGTGTGTGTCCTGCTTCAAACACGTGGCAGATGAAAGACCGTGTGAATTAATCTGTGTTTTATCCGCTACACAGTTATTGTTGAACTCTACATAAGGAAAAGATGCCAAATAAACAGCAGTGTGAAAGAAAGCTCTGAGGATCTGACGGAAATCTTTAAACAGGAGTCAACTTCTCAATTTCTCATTTTTTCTGTTTTTTGTTGTATTTTTAAAAAGTGAATCTAATACTATTTATAATTCTTTGGAGATTTATGATTTAGGCTATAAATTACAGTAACACCTTATATTAAAAACAATGGGTGGTGATCACAGGGCTACATAACACCCGTAATAAGCTGTTCATGACAACTGACATTAGCATTTGTAAAGGCTTAACTCAACATACGTCATGTGTAGAAGACTGCTTTTTAGTTTATTTTAATGTCAAGCTGAAACAGTTGGAATAAGCCGTTGTGAATGTTTATGGAGGATTATTCCAGCCTGAAGAGCTCTGCCTTGCGTTCACTGTCATAAAAAAAAATCGGGGGAAATTGTCATAAGAAAATAATTGAGATTAAACCTATTTGATTATAAAATCACATCATAATAAAACTTTCTGCTGCTTGAAAATGTTCAGATGGAGCAGAAGAGGGACTTTTCTTATTTTTCATTTTTGTTTTAAATTTTGAAAACAGTCAGGCGTAAAAAATAGATTTAAAATTGTAAAATTTGTATTTATTATTGCTTTTCTATTTATTTATTTATTTATTTATTTTTAGATTTAAAAAAAAATTTGTATAAAAGAGTTAAACATTCTTATTCAGAGAAGAAATCTGTAATATGTATCAACTAAATTTGAATGTGTGTGTGTGTGTGTGTGTGTGTGTGTCTGTGTGTGTGTCTCCTCCAGGCTGTCATTATGCTGGTGCAGATTATTTAAGTGGACAGGAGTTCTTGGACCCCTCAGATCGCTGTAATCACTGCACGTGTATAAATGGTGATGTGACCTGCAGGCAGAAACCCTGCTACAACCCGGGCTGCTCTCACCCGGGGCCCTCTCCTGGACACTGCTGTCCCGTGTGTGACGGTGAGACGCTCGGCTCACGGGTTTAAGACGATTCTGTTCTCCAGACCCAGTGACGGTTCTGATCCATTCCTTAAATCCTTAAATCTGTGTACTCACATATGCTTTCTTTTATTTATTTATTTTAATTAGGAACAGCACTAAAGCAGAATCGTGCTGTTTATTGAACTGGAGGCGTCGTAACTCCTGCCTCTTATCTGTGTTCTGTATTTAACCAATCACAATCTTTCTTCCTTTTTTTTTTCTGACTCCTGGCTTGCTGTGATTGGCTGGTTTGTTTTTCAGAAAAAAGTCAGTAAAAACAGATTTTTAAAATGTTTCCACAAAAACATACAGTATTTTAATCTGGTAATTCAACTATCAAAATGTTTTTCTTATTTTAAGGACATTTAAATAAGACGAATAATATGGTAATTTTATATAAATGTCTGCAGCTACAGCGCCCCCTAGTGTCACTGTTGTCTACACTGTTAATTATATGTACTATACAGTATAGAGAGAAATATATTGTCTTAGGTGTTTATTTGATATCATGTAATTTCCAAACGTTCATTTTCCAAAAAAAAAAAAAAAAGGTTTAATGTTACAGAGAAACATTTGTTAAAGAACGTAACTAATTCAGTATTAGAGCACTTTTAAGATATTTCAGAGCTTTTTATTATTAATAATAAATATTATCAGTTAAATTAATCCTTTATCATAAGGTTTTTAACATGATATTATATAAAATGTATTTTAAACCTACTACATTATTTATTCATTATTTGATTATTAATTAATCACTCAGTCATATTTTTAATTGATTTATTATCAGACCTTAAATTAAACTGTTGCCAAAAACCCAAACTAAGAAATTAAGAAATATTTAAACAACATAAAAGATCCAAGAAGTGAGAATAGTACGTATTTAATCAGGATTGAAATCCTGTAGAGCTATAAAACATTCCAGTTGTGAAAATTTAGTGCTGATGTGAGAAAATCATCTTCCACCAGCTGAGCTGATTAACGGCAGTCGCACAAGAAGTGCGCTTTGCTGAAGTGTTGAAGTAAAAAAAAGATGATATAATGAGTAAAACTTTACAGACAAGACACAGAACAGCACATAAACAAGAAACAAACACGACTGAGAACATTTAAACTGATTATATCGCGATCATTAACACACGTGATGTTCTTCCTCTAAGCTTGTTCCTATAGTGGTGCGGTTCTGTTGAACGGACAATCACTACCAGACAGAACAAATCCATGTTCAGAGTGCACGTGCAGGGTAAGTGTGTGTGTGTGTGTGTGTGTGTGTGTGTGTGTGTAGTACATTAAGAACAGATTATAGCAGTGTGTGTTTAACAGAGCGGCTCGGTGCAGTGTGAGAGGAGAACGTGTCCTGCTGCTCCGTGTCCTAATCCTGTCACTGGATCCTGTGGTTGTCCTGTTTGTGAAGGTGTGTAACACACACACACACACACACACACACAGACACTCATATTCAGTAAAGGATGCTCATACATGTACATATAGTCCTGAGATTAAAAGACAGTTTAATGTTTTTATACACTGGAATATTTGAGTCTAAACACAGAATCAATTCTTTTAATGATTTGTTTAATGATTCAATTAAAGATTCGTTTAATGATTCGTTTAATGATTCATTTAATGATTCGTTTAATGAAATAAGATCCGATTCTGATTTTCTCGTCCACACATTTATGGATATTTTTCAAGAAAGTATTCACGTTTATTCATGATTTCTGAAGTGTGTAATGAGTGTAAACGTGTAAAGATGTGAGATCCCTTTAGTCATTTCTGGAAATTGATAAAACATATAAATCAATTTATTATAAGAAACAGATTATTTTACTGGTTTTACATTACATTTTTATTTAAAAAATGTATTTTTTTCAAATAAAGTTTATTAAAACAGCTTATTAAAAAAAGACAAAAATCATGAAGCATGAATGCTGTACATGAGACGAGTGTGTGTGTGTGTTTGTGTGTGTGTGTGTGTAGGTTGTTCCTTCCACGGACGAGTTTATGAAGATGGAAATGTTTTTCCATCACCTAATGCACAATGTGAGGAGTGTACATGTTCTGTAAGTGCATGAACACACACACACACACACTCCTACACACACACACACAAACACATAAATACACACACTCCTACACACAGATACACACACATTTATAAATACATGCACTGAAATCTCATGTATTCAGTGAACACTTCAGGTGTTTAATATGCACTGTATGCGTGTGTGTGTGTGTGTGTGTGTGTGTGTGTGTGTGTGTGTGTGGGACAGAGAGGTGAGGTGAGATGTACCTCTAGGTCCTGCCCCAGTGTGTCGTGTCCTCACCCCGTGGTGGACGGTTGTGGATGTGCAGAGTGTAACCGCTGCAACTTTCACGGGCGAGTTTGTGTGAACGGAGAAAACTTTTCTGATCCTAAAGACAAGTGCCAGAGATGCACCTGCCTGGTACCACACACACACACACACACAAACACACACACACACAAACACACACACACACACAACATATGGCCACTGACAGATTCTGAACAAACTTCTGTAATGTAACAAAAAAAAATTTACAGCACCGTGGTTGGATCAAGTTTAATGCAACACAATGAATTTTTTTTATTGTAACACAAAAAAATCATGCAGCACAACACATTTATTGCAACACAACAATTTTTAATGTAACACAACACATTTAATGCAATACGGAAAACTTCATGCAGCATAATTGTTTCAGGTTACACAACAAATTTAATGCAACACAACAAATTTCAAGAAATGCGACACAACACATTGTAATATTGTAATGTAACACAAAAAAAGATTTATGCAACACAACACATATAATGCAACACAAAACAATTCATGCAAAATAATTGGTTAAGGTAACACAACAAATATCATGAAATGTCACACAACACATGGTAACACAAAAACAATTTATGCAGCACAACACATTTAATGCAACACAAAAAACTTCATGCAACATAATTGTTTAAGGTTACGGACGGATGTTGTTACCTATTACAGTCTGAACACCTGTGTGTGTGTGTGTGTGTGTGTGTGTGTGTGTGTGTGTGTGTGTGCGCTTTACCAGAATGGAGA
>NC_069715.1:30600975-30643475 GCF_027358585.1 Pangasianodon hypophthalmus | reverse complement strand
TTAAACCTGAAAATAATCAGGGATAGAAAATGCGGACTGAAAAAGGAAATAGTGTCTTTTTCTCCTTGCTGTCAAATGTAATGTGATGTAACATAAAAGTGAGATTCAGTTTAAAAATGTAAAATAAAAACACTAATATGAAGATATCTGAAGATGGCGAGTGTTGAAATAAATCTAATAGGAGTCTTGTATATTAATAATTTATTACTGCATGAATAGTGCTAGCTGTAATTCTCACATTAATCACTGGTTTAACAAAATGGCTTCCACACTCATTATTCAGCAGCTCATAGAATAGCACTTGATCCAGCGCATCCTGTTATTTTACTTTTTTTTTAATATCATGCTCCGACAATTACTCACGTGCAACCTAATGAAGATACGAGACACTTCAGACCTTTAATGTACTATTTTGATTTGTAGAATTAATAAAAGAACACCAGTGTTTATGTTAATTCCATGCGCTCTCCTGTAAACATGCTGACGGTGTGAAGGATAAGCTGACCAAGCACTCATCTGCTGTACGCTTACAGAGAAACTTTAACTTCATTCATCACTTTATACATAAAATATTCACTCCTCCAGATAAGCTGTGTCTCTGATTAAGATGGGTCTTCTCCGATGTCCTGTAAAATAAAACCTTTATGTGGACTTTAAGGTGAATGTATAATCACTCAATCAATCAATCAATCAATCAATTAATTAATTAATAGAGTTATAATTAGTTTTGTATTTAATATCATCCTTGGATGACCTTCCATAGTATGTTTGCGTGTATAAAATATAAATTTCAGCGTGACATATTTTGGTTCCATTAAACTGTCAGACAGTGTTGCTGGACTTAACCCTGCTCCACACAAGAAAAATGTGTGTGTGTGTGTGTGTGTGTGTGTGTGTGTGTGTGTGCTGCAGGTGATGCCAGACGGACAGCAGCACCTGCGCTGTTACAGGAAACAGTGTCCCCGTCTGGTGGACTGTCCCAAAAACAACATAATGTTCAGCAGTAGTGACTCCTGCTGTCCAGTGTGTGCACGTCAGTATCTCTGTGTGTGTGTGTGTGTGTGTGTGTGTGTGTGTACATCAGTATCATTATCTATAGAACTATTTGATTCCACTTGGGAATTGACTCTTATTATTATGATTCTAGATGTTGGGAATCAGTCAGTTTGATTCAGGAGTTGATTGTACACAATGATTCTTTTCAGCTGCATGTGATTCTTTGAATCTTTGAATCAATTCTTTGAATCATCCAAATGACTCGTCTCTGTTTTAGAGCCTCTCAGCGTCTGCACAGAAGCAATGATAGGAAATGAAGTTCTCGCTACGGATGACCCCTGTTTCACCTGCCAGTGCAAAGTACACACACACACACACACACGCACACACACACGCACATACACGCACACACACATGATTACTCATGATTACATTGATGATTACTCAGTGTGTAATGACAATGAATGACTTCACTTGATTACAGACCTCACTGTCCGTGTTTGTGTGTCTGTGTGTGCACGTGTGTGTGCACGTGTGTGTGTGCGTGTGTGTGTAGGATCTAACATGGACATGCATCCATAAATCCTGTCCCACACTGAGCTGTCCTCCAGATGAACAGTACACACCACCCGACTCCTGCTGTCCTGTCTGTGATGGTACTCTGTGTGTGTGTGTGTGTGTGTGTGTGTGTGCGCATGCTTTAGCTTCATGTGTATAGCATTTGTGTGTTTTACGTGTGTGATTCTCAGTGTGTGTGGTGGAGGGAGGGAGACGGCGTGTGAACAACGGAGCGAGCTGGACTGATAGTGAAGACGAGTGTATCACCTGCTCCTGCAAAGTGTGTGAGATGCATACACACACACACACACACACACACACAGACACTCACACACACACACACTCACACACAGAAACTCCTCACACACACTCACACACAGAATCACCCACACACACAGGATCACACAGAATCACACACACACACACTCACACACAGAAACCCACACACAGAAACACACACATGCTTCAAGATCACACATGCTTACTGCACTGTGTGTGTTTGCATATATTACATACATATATATGTGTGTGTGTGTGTGTGTGTGTGTTACAGCTGGGACATATAGAGTGTAATATAGAGGAATGTGCTCCGCTTGTGTGTGAAGTCGGACTGCTGAAGGTCAAAAGCCCCGGAAAGTGCTGTTATGAATGTCAAGGTACAAATGTTTAAAAATATAAAACCTCTTTTTTTCTGCAGGAATGAGCAAAATTATTTTTGTGTTTATTGTGTGTGTGTGTGTGTGTGTGTGTGTGTGTGTGTGTGTGTGTGGCAGACGTCAGGGCACAGTGTGTGTATGAGGGACAGGTGTATGATTCTAATGCACAGTGGGAGGTGGATGAATGCACTTCCTGCACATGTGTGTCCGGAGACGTGCACTGTCAAACCGAGAGATGTCCAGCATTGTTCTGTGCCTCTGTGAGTCTCTCTCTCTCTGTCTCACACACACACACACACACATATGATCTCACTTACACACTCACAAGCATATCCTTACAGAAAACTTCACCAAATCAATGATTATACCCATTTAACGCTAACATATTAGAGCGAGAGCATTAATATAAACCTGTGATTTGCAGCTGCACTACAGTCAGAGCTGCTGTTATAGAAAATTAATCAACACCTTCTGACCAATCACAATCCAGAATTCAGCAGCGCTGTGGTGTAGTAAGACTTTAAAAATGATATATTTTGAAACAGACTTCCACAAATATAATATTTTCTTTTTGGTAAATCACTCTGCATGGGATAAGTTGCATTGACTCCGCCCACAATTGTTCACTTGCATTGACTCTGCCCACATTTGTACAATTTTTAAAAAACATTTTGTCACAAATTACATCTTCATAAAGGCAAATACGCAAACCCTGACTCACAACCTGGAGTGTGTGTACTTTCGGCTGCTCATGTGTATCTTTGCTTGTGTGGTTATAACCAGGATGAAACTCCGTCTGTGATTCCCGGGATGTGTTGTCCACGCTGTATCCCGCGTCCCGCCACCTGCATCGTGTTCGGAGATCCTCACTATCGCACGTTCGACGGCAAGATGGTGAACTTTCAGGGGACGTGTACCTACGTTTTAGCGCAGGATTGTGAGGGCGGCGACTTCAGGTGTGTGTGTGGTGAAGAAACTAAAGATTTTGCTTTAGTATCTCATGAAGTATCACAATTTCATTATTAATGTGTGTGTGTGTTAGTGTTCATGTGACGAATGATGATCGCGGTCGTAAGGGCGTGTCCTGGACTAAAGAGGTGACGGTGTACATCAGGGATATTGTGATACAGCTGCTGCAGGACTGGGTGGTGAAGGTGAACAATCCTCCTCTATAAAGGATTTATGTCCAGTGCATTCGGAAAAGATTCAAATCCCTTCACATTTCTTCATTTCTTCACATTTTGTTATGTTGCAGCTTTATTCTAAAATACTTTAAATTATTTTTTTCACATCAATCTACACTCCATACCCCATAATGACAAAACAAAGACCAGATTTGTGATAACTTTGTGATGCAAATTTATTAAAAAGAAAAAAACTGAAATATCACTTTGACGTAAGTATTCAGACCCTTTGCTATGACACTTCAAATTTAGTTCAGGTGCATCGCATTTCTCTGGATCATCTCTGAGATGTTTCTGCACTTTGATTAGCATCCACCTGTGGCATATTCAATTGATTGGACATGATTTGGAAAGGCACACACCTGTCTGTATAAGGTCTAACAGCTGAAAATGCATATCAGAGCAAAAACCAAGCCATGAGGTCAGAGGAGCTGCCTGCAGAGCTCAGAGACAGGACTGTGTTGAGGAACAGATCTGGGGAAGGCGACAAAAAATTTCTGCTGCACTGAAGGTTCCCAAGCGCAAAGTGGCCTCCATAATTCATGAATGGAAAAAGTTTGGAACAACAAGGACTCTTGGGAGAGTCGGGGGAGAAGAGTCTTGGTAAGAGAGGTGAGCGAGAACGTGATGTTCACTCTGATTGAGCTCCAGAGATCATGTGTGGAGATGGGAGAAACTGGCAGAAGGTCACTTCATCACTGCAACACTTATGGCTTCCGTCTGGCCACTCTGCCATAAAGCTCAGATCAGTGGAGTGTTGCGTGTGGAGTTATATGTCAATGTAAAATATTAGTTTTCTTTTTAATAAATTTGCAAAGTTATCAGAAATCTGCTCTTTGCGTTGCCATTGTGGGGTATGGAGTGTAAACTGATGTGAAAAAAAGCATAAGGCTGCAAAATAACAAAATGTGTAAAAAATTAAGGGGTCTGAATGCAATACTTTCTGAATGCATTGTATAGTAACTTAGAAATACATTCAGAACATTTTATAATGTGTGTTTTATAAATATATATCCAGCTCATCCTGTTGAGTTTTATTGAGTTTAAAATGTTTTATCACAAGTATTGTAGGAAGATGCTGTACTTCCTCCTCTTGTGTTTTCACAACCTGCATTCTGCTTTGCGTTGATCATTAATCGTGATAAACGTCCTGAATTTTAGAAACCTCTTAAACCTACTGAAGGATCTGTTTTGAGTACAATGGGGGTTTTTTAATTTGAGCTGCAGGTCATGACAACAATCACAACGATGGCAGAAATGGTTTTTTTAAAAGACACAGAGTTCATCAGTGTGTTTAACGTTGTGATGCATGAAATCGCTGAATATTACAGTTCAACTTGGAAACCAGATAGATAGATAGATAGATAGATAGATAGATAGATAGATAGATAGATGTTTACGAGAGTCAGTGTAACACTTAGGTTGTTCACTTCGCTAACGGGGAATTAGATCCTAACTGTCTTTATGTTCCTCTTGTTCTCAGGTTGATCATCAAACCATCACGCTGCCGTTTCTTAAAGAGCCGTATATTTACCTGGAGCGCAAATCCAACACCATCCTCCTCAACACCAATGTTGGCATGAAGGTACACTGTGTGTGTGTGTGTGTGTGTGTGTAAATATTAAAATAATAATAATAAGAAGAATATTATAACAGAAAGAAGGGAGATTGAATATTTGAATGTTTCTAGAATTGTGAAAGGACAAAAACAAAAACAAAACCACACCCAGTAAAATAAATCAAATGTTCTGTTGTGAAGGAGAGCGTCTGTCACGTTGTCTGTCTGTTCCTCATCTGTTCTTGATCTGTTCCTCATCTGTTCTTTATCTGTTCTTCATCTGTTCTTTATCTGTTCCTCATCTGTTCTTGATCTGTTCCTCATCTGTTCTTGATCTCTTCTTCATCTTCATCTGTTTTTTATCTGTCCTTTATCTGTTCTCAATCTGTTCTTCATCTGTTTCTCGTCTGTTCTCGGTCTGTTCTTCATCTGTTTTCTGTCTGTTTTTCATCTGTTCTCAATCTGTTCTTCGTCTGTTTCTCATCTGTTCTCAATCTGTTCTTCTTCTGTTCTCTAGGTGATGTGGAACGGACGTTCTCACCTGGAGGTCAGTGTTCCAGGGACGTATAAGGAGCACATGTGTGGTCTGTGTGGAAACTTCAACAACTATCCTCAGGATGACATGCGGCTGCGTAACGGACAGATCACCACCTCAGAGGCGACGTTCGGAAACAACTGGAAGGTAAAACATCACCAGGGAGGAGATGACGCTCCACAACACAGGAGCTCTTTACACCTCCTTTTCTCTGATGAGCCGTGAAGTTCCTATTCTCAGATCCTAAATAATAGAAAAAAAAATCTTTCTTAACAAAAAATTAGCATGAACTCAAACAGTTAAAGTGAAATGGTTTAATTTTGTCACAGTTAATGTCACAAAAAGGCACTAACCCCGCCTCCAAACCTGTCCCTAACCTTTAGATCTTTTTTATATATGAACTTAATTTTTTTAATTATTATAGAATTAAGTGTGGGATCTTGCTGCTTTAGATGTTTTTTTTTACTCTGTTTTACTCTTAGTTCAAAATGGCTTTAAAAATTAAGCCAAAAAATGGATCTCTCACATGCTAATGTAGAAATTAGTAATGATGGTGTGAAGTGAAATCCCACAATGCATTGCAGGTGGACAGTGGGAATGGCATGAGCGCTCAGTGCTCAGACGCGAAGAGCATCAACCCGTGTATAAACGCTGGATATTCCTTTCGTAAGACGGCGAACAGTCGCTGTGCGGTCCTAAAGTCCGCCGTGTTCGAGCGCTGTCACAAAGTGGTGCCTCCGGAGATGTTCTTCGCCTCGTGTGTGTATGACCTGTGCGCCTGCGCAGCCAACGCAGACGAGTGTCTGTGTGACGCTCTGGAGGCGTACGCTTCTGAGTGCCGCGAGGCCGGAGTCGTCTTACAGTGGAGATCACCTTCCCTCTGTGGTGGGTCTCACACACACACACACACACACAGATACATAACAGCTAACGTCAGGAAAGCACGTTAAAACACAAATCAGAGTTTTCAAATCTGTTATTTTTTATTTCAGGACACTATAACAAACGCATAATCTCTCTCTCTCTCTCTTTCTCTCATACCTCAGCGGCATATGGAAGGAGTCTCCAGTCTCAGTGCTTTAAATCGGTTACAGTTACCACCCCAAAGTTGATTACGTTTCTATAACATCATGTCCCCAAGTGTTTTATTCCTATATATGCTCACGAGTATTTTATTAATTATAGAATGATATGTTGTAATTATTTCCCGTTTATAGTTGCGTTTAATGTTGTGGAACTTCGGTGAAAAGAGTTAGTTCCTGTTGTCACTTACGTTATAGCAGCTATAAACAGTCGTTCCCTCACCAGCCTCTCTTTATTCTCTCTCTCTCTCTCTCTCTCTCTCTCTCTCTCTCTCTCTCAAAGAAGCGTAAACTCCTCTGTCCTGAAGATGTCTGAAAACTTAAACTTACAGCTTTACCTCTGACACTGGAGACTCCTTCCTTAAATGTTAAATATAAACGTCCCTGTGAATGAGCTGCTGTTACTATAGAAACAACAACATATTAGGACGAACGCATTAATATAAACCTGCACTACTGTCAGAGCTGCTGTTATAGAGAATTAATCAACATCTTCTGATAGTGTAGAGTGCTAATAAAATTAAAAATGTAAAGTAATTTTGCTATTTATGTTTTCAGTATAAAAATGGTAGTAAATTTATTCCTTGGTGGGGTAATGGTGAGAAATTTGTATAAATTTGTTTAAATAATTGATCATTGAACATCGTTTGAAAAAGAAATACAAGCTAATTTCCTGATGTAATAAGATTTCCGTAGCATTCGATGCCCAGGTGACGTTTCAGTGACGTTCCTCTGTGTCCTGTGTTGTAGCTGTGGGCTGTCCTGTGGATCGCGGTTATGTTTTTGATGAATGCGGTCCTCCGTGTCCTAAAACCTGCTTCAACAAGGACGTGCCGCTGGGCGTGATCGAGGCGCACTGCTTTAAACCGTGTGTTCCAGGCTGCCAGTGTCCCGCCGGACTGGTGGAACATGAATCCCACTGCATTTCCCCGGAAAAATGTCCCAAAATCATCCACGGAAACCCCTGAGCTCCTCAGATCTATAAATCCACAGAACGGCACCAGAACTAAACCTGCTCCAAGGTTTCCATTTTTACACTATAACTCCTGATTTATCTTTGAGCAGTGTGTTGCATTATGGGAATTCTGTATCTGCTGTAGTTCAGATACCGCTGCTCGATGTGGCCATTTTCTTCTACCTGGTGCTCACCATAAAAACTTAAAGCGGCAGTTTGTAATATTTAGAGCTATCCCCTTTCCCCAGACTGACTCCACTCACTCTGACTAAACAACACACACATTGTAAGTTGCTATTTACAGAAAAAGAGTTGGCGCTGACCAGCTCTGTTACTGTTATGGGCGGGGCTAATTTCAGGACCAGAAATTTAACAAAGCCTGAATTTAAGAAACTTAGAAACCATATCTTTGGTATTGATTGATTATTACAGATGTAGGAACACTTCAATGTTACAAACTGCACCTTTAAAACCACAATGAAAGTCAGTCCTGCGAAATATGTTATGATTAGTTTAAATTTAAAGCGGTGTATAATTTGAGAATTTCACCTTACAAAAAAATGCAGCATTATAAGTGTCATTTATGTGCTAAAAAATATTAAGAAAAAGCAGACGCAATGAAAAATATTAAGTCTGAAAATCTAAACATGGCTAATATAACTACAAATAAATAAATAAATAAAAGAACTTCAGCTTAAGAGTCACACAGTTTTCGCAGCTAGGATTTATCTTTTATTTTAGCGTTAATTTTTTAGCGTAGAATTTTTTGGAGAGTAACTCAAACCCTTCTTCTCTCGCTCTGTTCTGTTAAGCTAAGTTTCGTTTTCTGCAGGGATTTAACTACAATTAACAAACACTCATAGAAACATACGTTAGCTGCTAACTCAACGTGCGTTTAAAAAAAGATGATGTTACGTGAGTTCACGTTTTTTTACGCAGTCAGTGCACATACTAATGAACATGTATAAGTTTTAAGGCATAACCTAAACTCAGGCTACGATCAGAGGTGGAAAATACTTTAACGATAATTTTACTGAGTTTGTATTAAAATCTGATTTAAAATGTCCTTATTTTACTTATTTACATTTATATGAAATATCATGTTTTATTTCTTATTTTTTATTTAGACTTTTCAGGTTCTTGTTACAGATCTTTAAAGATTTTAGCTTTAATATTTTTCCTTTGTTTAGCTAGCAATAAAGTTAAAAGAAAAAAAATTCTATTCGTTTAATTTCACTCTTCATGGTTTAAAGTTACTTAGTCACTCCAAAAGAAATGTTACTAACTCCGCCCCCAATCCCCATAACTCCGCCCCTTATTCTAACCTTAACCTTAACCTTCATATCTGATCAAGAGTGAAAATGGTTAAAAAAAAAAAAAACACATTCATAATTTTAATTTTAGCTAAAATATAAGAAAAATACTTTTTACTGTTATGCATTTTTATGTAACTGTTTTGACAGTTTTTTTAAAAATTTATACAATATTTACAGACTTCATTCACTTTTATTTTTTATTTTTTACACAAATAAACTCATATTTTTGTTTAGATCTCATTTTTCTGCCACTGTTTGTGATCGAAACTTAACATTTTAAAGTTTTAAAGCACAAAAACAAAAAGTGTTTCAGAAAAACGTTGCTGATAATAAAACTGTTCAGTTTCAGCTGCATTACGAGTAAAAATAAATCTGTAGTGACGTTTCCCTGATGGTGCTATTTCTGATAAAGTAGATTTATAATTACAGTATTACAGGACGGTTTCCTCGGACAAATCAGTTTTTTATTTTTAACAATACAAGGAAAATCAGAGTAAAATTTTTGTTAAGTTTTGTTTATAACCACTATTTTTGCTTACTATATCATTTTTTTCTTATTACTTTTAGTCATGAACTTTTTCTTTTCTGAGAGTTTTACAGGGACTTTTACTGACTGGACATTTTTGCTACTGCACTGGTGAATATTCTGAGCGTATCACTGTTCACTGTGTCACACTACTTCGTGTTATTAATCACCTTTAATTACATTATGTGTATCTTAATAAAATCTGCAGGTGCTAATGCTGTACTACAAATAATAAAAATTAAACATTACTTTTTAAAAAAAATAATGCTTGTTTACTTGTTTATTTATATATTTTTTGTTGATTTCTCTGATTATGAAATGTAACTGCACAGGAACTTTAGCTCTTGGCGTTTCCAGGATGGAGACGTTGGCGGCTGAGAGCTCGGTACACGTCGTTCCGCCATGTTGGATGTTAAAGGGTGCTAACTGTACCTTTCCTCGTCTTCGAGGTGGAACCTTTAAGCGTACATGTTTTGTACTTCTAGTATGCACCTTGGCATGTAGTGTTCCTTTAAAACTTTACACTAAAAACACTAATTACAGTTAGCTTATAGACCTTAAATATTTTTAAAGGTGCACTATATTATATCCACATTTCCAGGTGAAAGATAGAACTGAAAGAACTGAAAGGTGCAACGGAGGAGCCGCTGATGCTACCACCTCAGCGAGTGTAGACGGATAACGGTTAAGCAGTTATAGAATTTCACACAAAGCAGTTTTACAGAAATCCGACTGTAGATTTAAATCACGGAGAGGACATCGGTGAGGAAAAACTCCCTGAGACGACAGGAAGAAGAACCTTCAAGGGGAACCAGACTCAAAAGGGAACTGGAACTCTTCTGTGTGACACCAGATAGTGTGATTGTTACGGCGCGTGGTGTGGCAGAGGTGCAGTATGGGGAGCTGTGAGGGGAGCAGTGTACGTGAGGGGAGCTGTGCTTACGGGAAACAACGAGGGGTCGGAAATGTGGGAGCTTCAGAACACTAGGCTCAAAACAAACAGTGTTCAGTGGAGAGGCAGGAAATGACCCAAAATAGCCTTTTCCCAGGCCGAGGTTAAATGATAACAGAACAAATTGTTCTTAACTTAAAGAACCCAAATATTTATCTCGAAATCAGATTTGATCTTTCTAGCCTCCTCTTTAGTCTTACATTCCTTTTCCTTCTTTTCCTTAATCTACTTTCTCTGTACTTCTGAGTTCCCCTTCTTCCTTTTATTACATCTGTTTCCTCTTTAATTCCGAGCTCCTTTTCTTTCCTTCCGTTAATGTTTTATATAAAACATGAAATAATTGTAATAAAGCAATTTTCCTGCCAATAAAAATGTAATAATTATGATGTAAAGTACACACATTATTTTATCATATAACTGTGATATTAATGTTGTTGTTTTCTTCACCACGGAAAGTCAGACGAGGAGTTTAATGTTGTCTGATGATGATGCAGATAAAACTGCAACCCGAGCCGTACGGTTGCCGTAGCAACAGGCGTCACTTTGTTGTGATCATCCATCATTGATGAGGAACATTTCACTTTCTGAGCAGAAGTGTTCTCCTGGTTTGAGTGTGGATACAGTGTGTGTGTTTGTAAGTGTGTGTAGAGATGGAGGATTGTGTGCGTTTGGTGTGTGAGACTCTGGGCGTACACACGGGCGATGAGGTGAGCGCAGAGAAGATCGCTGTGCTCTATCAGAAAGTCTTCCACACTGCCGCTGATCTCGGAGACGCACAGAGAGCCGTCACGCAGGTGAGAGAGAGAAACTCGGGCTTTAATTCAAGCCGAGACGGATGTAGTACCTGTGAGTGTGTGTGTGCGTGTGTGTGTGTGTGTGTGTGTGTGTAGGTCAGCGCACAGAACGGCGGGTTGCCATGTTCAGGCAGATGGATTCTGCATGTTCTTCTGGAGATGGAGAAGGAACGACAGAACAGGGAAAAGGCAAAGGCACTCTCTTTTATCTCACTTTTTCACAACAGGAACCTTTTCAGGAACTTTTGCTGAATACATCCTGTTTATAGGCTAATTTATTTACCATTCTGTGATTATGATAAATATATTATTAATTATTAATAATAAATATGATTAGTTTTGCTAATTTCGGGTTCTACATTGTCTGGTTGTATTGGCTGTTAATGAAACAAGTTAGTTCCTGTTGTCACTTACGTTATAGCAGCTATAAACACTCGTTCCCTCACCAGCCTCTCTTTATTCTCTCTTCGAGTTAATACAAGAAAAATACGCAGCTTGTTACGCATGTTACTGAGAAACCGCAATGAAGCGTAAACTCCTCTGTCCTGACTGTTACAAAGCGCTGACACTGGAGACTCCTTCCATAAATGTTACATAAACGTCTCCTTAATTTAAGAAAACTTCACCATATCAAGTCCCTGTGAATGAGCTGTTACTATAGAAACCATAGCATATTAGAACGAGCGCATTAATATAAACCTGCACTACTGTCAGATCTGCTGTTATAGAAAACTAATCAACACCTTCTGACCAATCAGGTATGATATTACTGTGTGCGCGCTTCAACTGTAGAGTCTGTTCCAGAGTCTGTACGTTCCTGTGTGCTAGAATTATTGTTTAAACTCATTTTAAAAATCTACAAGTGATTATTAAACCTGGCAAACAATAAAACACTTCCTGTTCTTCAGAAAAATACTGACTGTGCAACATTAAAACATTTCTTGGATTAAAGTTCCTGTTTTTCCCCCAAAAATCCTAAAATTCCTAAAAAGGTTCCTGTGGTGTAAATGTGTCTTTACTGTTAATGAACCTTTCACTGATAATGTTGTAGAAAATATAATTCAATTCGTTTTCTCTGCAGCTGTTCTGGGAGCTGCAGATGTTGAAAAGCAGCGTTTCTGATGGAGTAAACACACAACCGCTGTCCAAAAACTCCAGCTGCAAACACAAGAAAGTGAGTCAGTGACGCACAAACCCAATATTAATACACACAGTGTAAAGTGTAAAGTGTAAAGTGTGTGTAAATGTCGAACTAAAAAGTCACTTCAGATTTATAAAAGGTTTCACTGATTATCTTCAGACGTGTGTATGTTGATAAACGTAACAAACTTGTTCACATCACAGATCAGCTGATTTACATTTAGCCACGCCCACAAAACTCCATAAAAGGCAAAGCTCACAGAGAGCTGAAAATGACAAAATGGCTCGTCCACTGCAGCGCGTCGGCTACGACAGACACGCCGTAACGCTTCCTCCGTTTATAGGGTGCCATTACTTTTGTCCTCACTGAACTGCTAATCTGATTTGTGTTACTTTATGGATTACTTTAAGTCATTAATATGAACCGGTTTAATCAGTGAATCCCAATATTTGTTTTTAGGAAATTCAACTTTCAGGAATAACGATATTTATTCTACAAATAATAATAATAATAATAATAATAATAATAATAATAATAAAAATAATAATAATAATAATAATAATAATAATGAGGCCTACAATTGAGATTCAGTTGATTGTGATGTCAAAAATCTTTTTCAAATACACAACACAAAGCTTTAAAGAAAAAAAACTGTCTTGTTATTTAACAATGTACCTGACGGGATAATTTATAATATTTAAAAAAATTTTATAATATATAAAAAATATAATATTTATTATACCTCCTGTATAACGCCACTGTTTGTCTATAGGAGTTACTCCCTGGAGCCCTCTAGTGGCCATGAGCCTGTAATACACTGTACTCTGAATACCTATAGCATCACTGAAAATAATAAATACTGTGTGTGTGTGTGTGTGTGTGTGTGTGTTTCAGAAGCAAGACACAAAGGCATGTGGTTTGTCGAGTCTCTTGGGAAGGGCTAGAAGACTTTATGTGAGGTCTAAAACACACACACACACACACACACACACACACACACACACACACATGACATTCCTGGGACTGCTGAGTCTCATTACAGTGTCTGTACTCAGGCTGGATGTTGATGGTGTCTGGAGCATCCTCCCGTCTCCGTCCCTCAGTCACGTGACCTCCAGACGCCTGGGTTTGATCAATCCCACTAAATCAGACGTCCTGCTCTTACTGCAGTATAAATATGACATCATCAAAGAGCGACTTTACAGAGAGATGCTGCAGGAGGAGCATGGTGAGAGTGCAGGAGTGAGGTTTATACTGTGTATTATTATTATTATTATTATTATTATTATTATTATTATTATTATCTGTCCATCACTAACCTCCATCCTGCAAATATACAAACAGCATGTGCATGCAAAAAACAAACAAACAAACAAACAAACAAACAGACAATCAGTAAAAAATCAGGAGCCCGATATTTTTTTTGCAATACAGAAATATTTTATTTCTTACTCATTTTATTTGATCCTTTGATCTAAATATGATCCGTTAATGATCAGTGCAATTACAAACCTGCAGACTACACACAACCTCCATTACACATTATAGCAGACAAATGTAGCATTATTTCATTAAAAAAATGAAATAAAATTATGAAAAAATATTAATTAATTAATAAGCAAGCCTCATAGAGTAGACATTCATTCACAGAAATGTTTAAATTTTTTGTTTGTTTGTTTGTCAAACTGAGAGTTTAACTTTCACTAAATAAAATGTTCTTGCACTTTTAAAATTTTTATTTTAGTTATTTTAGCCACTCGAAGAATGCCAGAGTGTCACTAAAATTGCACACACACACACACACACACACACACACACACCACAAACTATGAAATGAATAAAACAGTGTGTGTTGCTGTTACAGTAAAATACCAAGTAATAGCGGTGTGTGTGTGTGTGTGTGTGTGTATTGAGGTTGAGAAAAAAAAGACATATGAAATTATTATTTAAAATTAATTTGTTAAAACTTTTATATAAAAAAATGCCCTGGATGTGTGATGCAGTCTTTAGTGATTACAGTGATCGTGTGTGTGTGTGTGTGTGTGTGTGTGTTTAGGTGTCGGATGGTGGGAGTCGATGGAACCCTCGGAGCAGACAGACTGTGTGTGTGATGTGGAGCAGAGAGCAGAAGAAGCTTTTAAACTGAACGATGTGCTGTGTGTGTGTGAGCTGCCCGGCGTTCTTCACTGTTACAGGTGCGAAAAATTCACATCTTATTTATTTAACTTTTATAATCTGAACCTTCTGTTCTGGTTAATAAGTTAATAAGTTAATAAGTTAATAAGACAAAATAATCGCAGCTTGTTCCGCATGTTAGCGAACCGCAAAGAAGCGTAAACTCCTCTGTCCTGAAGACGTCGGAAAACTTTCAGTTACAGCTTTACCTCTGACTGTTACAAAGCGCTGACACTGGAGACTCCTTCCATAAATATATATATAAAAATATATCTCCTTACAACACACATTTTTTAATCTGTTTATTATCAGTGGAGCGTCCGCTGTACACGTCCCTGTGAATGAGCTGTTGCTATAGAAACGATAATGTATTAGAATGAGTGCATTAATATAAACCTGCGCTACTGTCAGAGCTGCTGTTATAGAAAACTAATCAACACCTTCTGACCAATCAGAGTGCAGAATTCAGCAGCGCTGTGATGTAAAGTACATTAACACGATGATGTTCTTCCATCAGAAGGATATAAAATATTGTGTGTGTGTGAATTTACATGTGTAATGTGTAGTGTTGTTAATAATTAATATGAAGGTAGAATATAATGTGAGCGGTTTGAAACGCAGTAGTTTCGCTCTGATGATGTAACTCTGAGCTCCTGACTGTGACGGTGGATGACAGGGGCGGAGACGAGGCGGAGTTACACTCCTGTCGTGATGAGGTCAGAGTGAGAGAGCGGGCGTGGACGTCCTCGCCCCGGGGACAGAGCTGGACATCCGCCATCTTCCTCTGTGAGCTCCGGTCTCACTGTGAGGAGGAGAGACGCGCTCTCACCCGGCTGCTCAACAGGTCACGCATTAATGCACCAGTGTTTCATACAGTACGCTTTATACAGGCTCTAACAGTGTGGCAGAGTGTGTTACTGTGCGTTACTGTGTGTTATTGTGTGTTACTGTGTGTTATTGTATGTGTTAGAGTGCATTAGTGTGTCTTACTGTGCGTTACTGTGTGTTATTGTATGTGTTAGAGTGTGTTAGTGTGTCTTACTGTGTGTTATTGTGTGTTATTGTATGTGTTAGAGTGTGTTAGTGTGTCTTACTGTGTGTTATTGTATGTGTTAGAGTGTGTTAGAGTGTCTTACTGTGCGTTACTGTGTGTTATTGTATGTGTTAGAGTGTGTGGTAGAGTGTGTTAGTGTGTCTTACTGTGTGTTATTGTATGTGTTAGAGTGTGTGGTAGAGTGTGTTAGTGTGTCTTACTGTGTGTTATTGTATGTGTTAGAGTGTGTTAGTGTGTCTTACTGTGCATTACTGTGTGTTATTGTATGTGTTAGAGTGTGTTAGTGTGTCTTACTGTGCATTACTGTGTGTTATTGTATGTGTTAGAGTGTGTTAGTGTGTCTTACTGTGCATTACTGTGTGTTATTGTATGTGTTAGAGTGTGTTAGTGTGTCTTACTGTGTGTTATTGTGTGTTATTGTATGTGTTAGAGTGTGTTAGTGTGTCTTACTGTGCATTACTGTGTGTTATTGTATGTGTTAGAGTATGTTAGTGTGTCTTACTGTGTGTTATTGTATGTGTTAGAGTGTGTTAGTGTGTCTTACTGTGTGTTATTGTATGTGTTATTGTGTGTTAGAGTGTGTTAGAGTGTCTTACTGTGAGTTACAGTGTGTTACTGTGTGTTATTGTGTGGTAGAGTGTGTTAGAGTGTCTTACTGTGTGTTACAGTGTGTTATTGTGTGTTACTGTGTGTTATTGTGTGGTAGAGTGTGTTAGAGTGTCTTACTGTGTGTTACAGTGTGTTATTGTGGTTAGAGTGTGTTAGAGTGTCTTACTGTGTGTTACAGTGTGTTATTGTGTGTTAGAGTGTGTTATTGTGTGGTAGAGTGTGTTAGAGTGTCTAACTGTGCGTCACTGTGTGTTACTGTGTGTTATTGTGTGTTATTGTGTGTTAGAGTGTGTTAGAGTGTGTTAGAGTGTCTTACTGTGCGTCACTGTGTGTTACTGTGTGTTATTGTGTGTTAGAGTGTCTAACTGTGCGTTACTGTGTGTTAGTGTGTGTTATTGTGTGCTATTATATATTTTTATTATATTATGTGTTATGCTTATTTGCACACTGGTGTTTATTAATTTTAATAAGTGTGTTTGTGTGTTAGAATATATTTGTTTGGGTTATTGTGGGTTATTGTGTATTGCTCATTAATCCTTATTTACATAATGGTGTTTAATAAGTTTGTGTGTTATTTTGTGTTAGTGTTTGTTATTGTGTGTTAGAATGTGTTAGGATGTGCATGTGTGTGTGTGTGTGTTACTGCGTGTAATTGTGTGTTAGTGTGTGTGTGTGTTATTGTGTGTTATGGTCCTGATGATGTGCACTGGTGTGTGTTTAATGCAGAGTGGAGCGACTCGTCCTGACTGAGATTTATCTGAGTGTGTGTGTTTCTGTAAGGAGAGCCGAGAGAGAAACACACTCACACACGGCACTGCTGACCTCCAGACAACACTGGGACAACTGGTGAGTCACACACACACTCACACACACACACACACACACACACACACACAGACACTCACACACACATTTACACACACAAACACACACACACTCTCACACACAGCACTGCTGACCTCCAGACAACACTGGGACAACTGGTGAGTCACACACACACACACACACACACACACACACACACACACACACACACACACTCACACACACAGACACTCACACACATTTACACACACAAACACACACACACTCTCACACACAGCACTGCTGACCTCCAGACAACACTGGGACAACTGGTGAGTCACACACACATACACACACACACACACACAGACACTCACACACACATTTACACACACAAACACACACACACTCTCACACACAGCACTGCTGACCTCCAGACAACACTGGGACAACTGGTGAGTCACACACACACATACACACACACACACACACACACACACATGCTCACACAAACACACATATACACACACAAACACACACATTCATGCTCACACATGGCACTGCTGACCTCCAGACAACACTGATGAGTCTCACACACACATACACACACAAACACAAACACGCAGACACACACACATACACTCACACATTCACACACACACATATGCAAAAACCACAAAATGTGGAAGGAATAAAACAGTGTGTGAGTGTGTGTGTGTGTGTGTGTGTGTGTGTGTGTGTGTGTGTGTGTGACTCACCAGTTGTCCCAGTGTTGTCTGGAGGTCAGCAGTGCCACGTGTGAGTGTATGTGTGTGTGTGTCTGCGTGTTTGTGTTTGTGTGTGTATGTGTGTGTGAGACTCATCAGTGTTGTCTGGGCTATAACACACAATAACAAACACATTAACACACAATAACACACACTAATACGTAAATACACACAATAACACACAATTACTCATATGGATGTGTATGTTCACGTACACATATGAAAACACCACAAAATATGGAAGGAATAAAACTGTGTGTGTGTGTGTGCATGTCTCTGTGTGTGTGTGTGTGTGTGTGTGTGTGCATGTCTCTGTGTGTGTGTGTGTGAGTGATGAGTTGAGAGAAAAATAAAACACTTTTTTCCCCGTGATTCAGGCCGTATCTGAGACGTTTGGGTGTGGAGGAGTTAGTGAAGTTCTGGCTGCAGGAGAAACAAGATCCAGCTACACCGCTCAGAAACGAGTGCAGAACATCACGCTGTGTACGACAGGTCCTGACTCTCTCTCTCTCACACACACACACACACACACACATTTATATATGTGTACCAGTGGCTGTATATAAGAGTGGACGTCGTAACGGTTTAAAAGTGAAGCCAAAATGTCTCTGAGGCCCTCTAGTGGCTGACTGTGGTACAGTCTTTAACCCCGCCCATTCCCAGGTTAGCCAATAGGACTCAAGCTAAAATTCCATTGTTAAGTTACATCTCCACAAATTACTTTCAGGAATAGTTGTTCTGTCTTTACAAGTTCAGCTGATATCTGACCCTGATATCTCCCTCGATGTTTTTCCTTATGATAAATGTGTTTTATAGGAGTTATTTGGTGATAAATAAAAGGGCGTGGTTGATGAGGTCATTGACAGTGACATGACAGTTGAGTCTCATGAACACACACACACACACACACACACACACCTGAAGTTCTCTAGAATTTTTCCGGTACGTTAAGCTGTAGCTCACTGTACTGATATTATAACTCGCAGACGAACGCGAGTGAACAAACTGATGGCACAAACCAGGCAGCTAACACTCGCTACATTTCATAACAATTTATTGACTTTAGCTAACACTGAAAGTATCTTAGTAAGATTAGCCACTCCTTTCTAAACAAACTCCACTGACAGAACGAGTGGAGAATAAAAGCGCACTTCTCCACTCAGATGTGTATCCTTCTGCAGGTTTCAGAGCTAGAGGAACATCATGGAGAGCAAAGATCTCTCCTCAACACTAGCTACTTAACATTAGTCACTTGGATTAGCCAGTGTCAGCTAGCTAGCAAATAGTAGCTCAGCCAGTCATGCCTCAAAGCTCTAAAATGTTTTTGGTAAAATCAATATACGTACGAAAATTAAATGACTACAGATAGTATTTTACATACGAATTGTTTAATAATGCTGTACTTGCCACTTTGAGATAGCGTTCAATGTGCCATCTTAAGTTAAGTTAGCTCTCAACATGCATGCTCCTAGCATGAAAAAGGGGCGTGTCCATGACCAATATGGGCGGGGTGAAAGGCGGACCCACTGACTGACCCGTCGTATACTGAGTCAAAGATGGCGACTTTCAACTCGAACAAAAAAAAGGCTTCAAACCACACAATGGGAGTCAGCGGCGCCGTGTCGTCCACTCATATACACACACACTGTGCTGCAGCGTGAGTGGTTTATTACCCAGCATGCCGTGCTGCAGCGTGAGTGGTTTATTACCCAGCATGCCGTGCTGCAGCGTGAGTGGTTTATTACCCAGCAGGCCGTGCTGCAGCGTGAGTGGTTTATTACCCAGCATGCCGTGCTGCAGCGTGAGTGGTTTATTACCCAGCAGGCCGTGCTGCAGTGTGAGTGGTTTATTACCCAGCAGGCCGTGCTGCAGTGTGAGTGGTTTATTACCCAGCAGGCCGTGCTGCAGTGTGTGGTCCTGTGTCAGGAGCAGGAAAGGAGAACACTCATGGAGATCCTACACAGTGTCTCACAGGAGGAGCTGCAGGAGCAGAGACACACACTGACACTTGACTACAGTGAGACACACACACACACACACACACACACTCACAGACACACTCACACACACACACACTCACACACACACTCACACACACATGCTAGGAGTTGTATAGTTAGTGGACTAATACAGTCAGTGGCCACTGTGGGGATGTCGATGAAATATAACAGTTATCTGAAAATACTACACACTACACTGTGAAAAAATAGATAGATAGATAGACAGATAGATAGACAGATAGATAGATAGATAGACAGACAGACAGTTACAGTGAAAGTGGAATTTAAATCTGTGACATTTTTAAATATTATATTTATTTATTTGTTTGATCTATTTTTATATGTACTTTCTTTTTTTCCCAAAATGGTCACTGTTGTGGAATAAACAAACACAGAGAGAAAAACTCAGAATGTGTTTGAGATGGTTAAAGCTGAGCAGCGCGTGTGTGTGTGTGTGTGTGTGTGTGTGTGTGTGTGTGTAGAGGCTGCAGGGACGACAGGTTCGGCTCTGAGACGAGGGTGTGTGTCCGTCCTGAGGCAGATTAAATCCTCTCTACACTGCAGCTCCACACACTCGTCTGTGTCGTGGGCCGACTGCGCTGTTCATTTACTGGCTCAGCTCACACACACACACGACGAGGAAGTCCAGACTGTAATACACACACTTCCAGTCATGGTACACACACACACACACACACACTTCTGAGGCAAAATGAGATTAATGAATGAAATGTTAGCTGTCGTTCGGACTGTACCATGTGTGAGTTTGGACTGTTCCACCTCCTGCAGGATGCTGCTGCTCTTATGGTTCTGCTACACAAATATGAACTCGAGCTGCGTTCACCCAAACTACACAACCTGCACAACTTACTGCAGACGTCCGGCATCGAGAACACACAGATTAACGTCTCTGTAACAGTAAGTCACTCGTACACACACACTCAGAATAAATGTTTGTTTACTATAAAGTAGTTCCGGCTCCTTTACACTTTCCTGAAGGTTCTGTGGAATCAGAGACAAACAACTACCACAAACGCCTCCCTCTGAAAAAGTAGTTCCATCTCTGAAAGCAGCGATTCGACACGTTTACAGCTTCATCTGTATTATAATATTATAATTAAAATATGCATAGAGAGGCTTGAAAATGAAAAGATTGTGTATAAAAAGTAAATAAAGAAATATAGTGCGTGTGATGATGGTTAATAAACGGTTTCTTCTTTTTCCTAGGACAGCGAGAGGACGGAGCAGAGACAGAACACTCCATCAGTTAGTGACGCACAACAAATCTGCACGGGTAAATGAACGATACACAGTGGAGTTGATTAATTTCTTAAAACATGTCCCTGCGTGTTTTATTCCTCTTATACCACAGCAATTTTAATGTATCAACGATTACAATTTTTTAATGTGTTAAAGAATAGCACATATGTTTAACGTTATGGAACGTCCATGAATAAAGTTAGCTCCTGTTCTCACTCACGTTATTACGTTTTTGCTTATAATAAATAAATAAATAAATAAACACAGTTTGTTATGCGAGTTACAGCTTTACCTCTCTCTGACACTGGAGACTCCTTCCACATGTTAAATATAAACATCCCTGTGAATGAGCTGTTACTATAGAAACGATAACGTATTAGAACGAGTGCATTAATATAAACCTGCGCTACTGTCAGAGCTGCTGTTATAGACAATTAATCAACACCTTCTGACCAATCACAATGCAGAAATCACCTCCCATCTCACCTCCCATCTGAAACACACACATTCAGCATTAATAATATTTTAAAAGCTTTATGAGTCAATGTTAAACTCGTTAATTTTTTTTTTTTTTGCTAACGAATTTCAATTTTTGAATTTCAGCAGTGAACAAACAAAAAACTCATTTTAACCATATTGACATAAATATTATAAAATGAAAATACATTTTATAAAGACATGATGTTTTTTTTAATATACCTCTTTTAACTCATTAAATACCAAAAAAAGAATTTAAATCAGATGTCAGAGGAAATTTAAATGAATGATGAAATAAAGATAAAAGATGTTTTTCATGACTGGATTTGGAGAATGAAGTTTAAATAAAGTGGAGCACTGAGATTTTGCTGAAAATGTTAGTGAAGATGATTAAAATGTTTTGTTGTTGTTTGTTTAAACCACTGATTTTAATAACAAAACTTTAAAATGAACGTCAAAAGCAAATTGAAATGAATGAAAGATGATTCTGTTCACTTTCGGACTGAATTCATATCATCAGAAAATAATCAGAAAAGAAAACGATCTTGTTTGAAATAGTCAGTTTTTTTAATTAAATATGATTATTTTCATGACATTTTCACGAAAGTCCAACGCATTTAAATGATCATAATCACTACAACATAAAGTCTAAAAGTTCATTAGAATTTAAAGAATTAATTTTCCTGAAAAAAAAAACAAATAAAGCTGAAAGACTTTAAAAATGAAAAATGTGTGCTGTGTGTTTGTAGGCTGTGGTGTTGTCCTCGTCCCTGAGGACGCTCCGTATTTAGAGATCCTCGGCGTCGGAGAGAAGAGAGATGATGAGAGGAAAGAAAGAAGAGAGGGAGAAGAGGAAGAGAGGAGAGAAGGAAGAGAGGAAGAGAAAGAGAGGAGAGAAAGAAGAGAGGGAGAAGAGAAAGAGTGGAGAGAAGGAAGTGAGGGAGAAGAGGAGGAGAGGAGAGAAGGAAGAGAGGGAGAAGAGAAGTGGAGAGAAGGACGAGAGGTAGAAGAGGAGGAGAGGAGAAAAGGAAGAGAGGGAGAACAGGAGAAGAGGAGAGAAGGAAACAATGAAGAAGAGGAGGCGAGGAGAGAGGGAAGAGAGGGAGAAGAGAAGAGGAGAGAAGGAAGAGAGGAAGAAGAGGAGGAAAGAAGAGAGGGAGAAGAGGAGGAAAGAAGACATGGAAGAGAGAGAGAAAAGGAGGAAAGGAGAGAAAGAAGAGAGGGAGAACAGGAGAGGAGAGAAAGAAGAGAAGGAGAACAGGAGAGGAGAGAAAGAAGAGAGGGAGAAGAGAAGAGGAATGTGGATGCTGTAGAGAAACAGGGATCACTGATCACACTGGCCTGGAGCAAACCAGCAAGCAACAATACACAGGTACACACACACACACACACACACACAGACACACTCATACACACACACACACACACACACACACACACACACAGACACACACACACACACACAGACACACTCACACACACACACACACACACACACACAATAAACGAGTGGCTTGTTAAACATGTATTTAAATATTTTGTGTCGTTTCATTACAGGAAGTGACCTCAGCTCTACCTGAAGCACAGACGACAGAGGCGTCGTCTGCAGACTCACACACTCCGCACCACACACACTCCGCTTCGTCCGAGCACGAACACACACCGTCTGCACACAGACACACACTCGTGGAGCCGCTGCAGGAGCAGTCCACATCCAGCATGGTTCTGCTTTCACTCCTACGCTTATACTCGTCTTTTCTCCTTTCCTTCACACTGCCAGAGCTTTTCCGAGCGATCCGTAGCCTGTAGAAGTGGGCGGAGTTTCTCCGGGAGGGTGTGGCGAGGTGACGTCGCGTCCCATGTGACTGCAGCACCAGCTTCAGGGCCTCGTTTACGTTTGCTGTAACATGGATGCAGCGGCTAAACGGAACGGCTTTCCAGGTTTTCCGTTGTACACAGTGGGAATGTTATTCCCAAATCCCAAACTATTGTGAAGTAACAAATTATGCCGCACGTTTTGGACACACTAATTAGTTCCAAGGAAAAATAATGAATAATCAATGTGTATGTGATTTTATCCAATCACAGCGCACTGAGAGCCGAACAAACTGCAGTCTTCCTGCCGCTCCTTTAATGACGGACTTTCCAATGAAAAGATAAACGATAGTGACCTGTGATTGGACGACGTCATCAGCGTCTAATGATCTGTGATTGGACGACGTCATCAGCGTCTAATGATCTGTGATTGGACGACGTCATCAGCGTCTAATGATCTGTGATTGGATGATGTCATCAGCACCTAGTGATCTTTGATTGGATGTTGTCATCATTGTCTAGTGTTCTGTGATTGGACAATGTCATGAGCACCTACTGATATGTGATTGGACGTTGTTATCGTCTAGTGATCTGTGATTGGATGAAGTCATCAGTGTCTAGTGATCTGTGACTAGACAAATTAACCAATGTTATTGAATGAAGTTGTGCTCACTTCTTAATTATTTAATAAATTTCCCAAATCAACCTATTAAAAAAAAGCCACTTCATTTTGACCAATCAGTGGTCTGGACCATTTTTAGCTCCGCCCACACATCCCTTGTCAGGTACAACCCAGGAAAAGTGGAACACCTCGCTCCATTATAAACACACCCTGCCTTCACCACTTTTCTTCCCCTGGTTTATTTTCCATCTTTAATTTTACTTACAGCTTCAAATCTTCTTTCTCTTATTTATTTCATCGTAAAGAAAATACACACGTGTGAAGGATAAATTTCATTTGTGACTTTCTCCAGGACGCTCAGAACGAGAGCAGCAGCGATGAACACGGAACAACATCAGCAGCTCTGGAGCTCGACTTGGAGAACGCACCGGCCACCGGCGAGACACACACACAGGATGGGGTGTGTGACGGAGTGTGTGAGGAACAGCAGCTCCAGCGAGATGCCACCATGCGCAGCCTCGTCGACATCCAGAGAAGAGCAGAGCAGCGGTGGCAACGAGACCGAGACCGACAAATCCTTAGAGTAAACACACACACACATTTATGCAATCCTAACGTTTATATGGTGTTTGGGGGGTGTGAATACTTATGCACTTGTGTGTGTGAGGAAGAGTCTTTAACTCCACACCTTCGTCGCTCTGCAGGTTCAGGAGCGACTGTCAATCATTCAGAACAGGAAGTCAGACGAGGACGTGCTGGGCCTGAGACGCGAGGAAACATTCAGACACCTGACCAACACACTGCAGCAGGTATACATATGTATATATACACACACACACACACTCACACACCCACACGCACATACACAACATGATCAGGGACAACTTGTGTGAGTGTGTGTGTGTGTGTTGTAGGAAGATGAGCAGCAGCAGAAGATGTTGGTCAGAGAGAAACTGCAGCAGCTGTGGAGAGAACGTTCTTGTATTCTACAGACTAGAAGAGAGAGGTAGCACTCACACACACACACACACACACACACACACACACACACACACACACATGCAAAAATCTCTCTCACACACACACACACACACACATGCTCTCACACTCACATTCACACATACACGCTCACACAAAAAATAAAAATCTCTCACACACACACACAAAATTCATCACATACACACACAATCTCACATTCACACTCACACACAAAAAATCCCTCTCTCTCTCACACACACTCACGCTCTCACACTCACATTCACACACACGCTCACACAAAAAATAAAAATCTCTCACACACACACAAAATCTCTCACACACTCTCACACACACACACGCAAAAATCTCTCTCACACACACACATACACACACACACAAAAAATAAAAATCTCTCTCTCACACACACAAAAAATCTCTCACACAAAATTCATCACATACACACACTCACTCACAAACACAATCTCACATTCACACACACACACACACAAAATCTCTCTCTCACACACACACTCATGCTCTCACACTCACATTCACACATACACACTCACACAAAAAATAAAAATCTCTCACACGCAAAAAAATCTCTCACAAAATTCATCACATACACAAACTCACTCTCACGCAATCTCACATTCACACACAAACATACACACACTCACAAAAAATCTCTCACACACTAACACACACACAACCTCTCCTTCTCCCACTCCCACACACACACACACACACACACACACACACACACACACACAAAAAAAAACTCTCGCATACACTCAAACACTCAAGATTAAATTCTTTTTGTTTCTGCAGGAACACGACTGAATTTAAGGAGCTCCTCACACCTACAGCTCAGTGTGCGACTAACGTGGAAGATGTACTCGACACACGTACACACACACACCAACACGACCCACACACACACCAACACGACCCACACGCACACCAACACGACCCACACGCACACCAACACGACCCACACGCACACGCATAACATTCCCTGACAGCACTGTCGTGTTTGAGTTAAAGGTGCAGTCTGCGATATTTAAAATCGCTCTTCTGAAATGAATTTTAAAGAAACAGTGATCAGTGATTTTTTTTTTTTTTTAAGTGTAATTATTCCATCTAAAACATCTAGTTTCTGTAGTCATCTAGTCTCGCCTCAGATTATAAATCAATAAGAAATAAAAACACGATGTGAGATCACCAACAACAAGCCAATCAGGACAAAGAGGCGTGTCTACTTACTTTTCAATAATGATGCATTCATCTGTTCCAGCCCTGACAGAGTGTGTGTGTGAGTGTGTGTGTGTGTGTGTGTGTGTGTGTGTGTGTGTGTGTGTTTTGTGGGCGTGGCTTTCAATATTTGACAGAAGGCTCAGTGTTTGTGTATATTTTGGATTTCAAATGCTGTGTTACTAAAGTTGCTGATTGTCCCTTTAATGCTGAAGTTATTAATGTGTATGTTGGTGGAAACACATATGAAAAACATCAAAAAAGAAATTCTTTACTTTAAATAGTAAATGACAGACGAGTGTGTATTAGACACGTAAATGTTTTATTGAACTTTTTGTCCTCCAATGTCTCCATTCTGATACTGTTTCAGAAGTGTGTGTGTGTGTGTGTGTGATTATAACTTAAATCCTATACACAATTGCTTTTCAAGTTTAAATATTCAGTGATGTATACAGTATATAAAAGTCTACAATGGTAATGTCGGTGGTAATGAATTAAAAACAACCCATTCTGTGTATATTTTTTTGTTTTTTTCTTCTTTGCTTCTTGTTATTCATTTAAAACGTGTGTTTTTCGAATGCGAGGTGGAGGTTCTAGTTTAGCATTCCAGTCTTAGCTGATATGAAGGAGTTATTTAGTGTGCATTCAGCGGTTTACAGGACGGAGGGATGAGATGAGACGAGACGAGACGGGGCGAGGGGTATGAGAAATTACAGACCTGCCATCCCCATGGAAACGCTTCACATCGTCCTTTCACACAAGGTACAAACTGGAGTGTGTTGTGTGTATTCACAGGGTTTTACGGTAATCACAAGGTGCTTGGGGGGGGAAACGCTGCCACTCGTCTGTATTAGCTAAAGTTTAGCTAATAGAAAAGTCAACATGGATACTTTCTTATCGATTACTGTACGTAACATCTTCGTAAGTGTGTATGTAACATTTCTAATGCCGCCATCTTTGCTACAACAGACGAGTGGCAGCTTTTTTTCCCCCAAACGCCTGGTGGTTACCATAAAAACCCCCGTATATACACACACTCTCCAGTTTCCTTCACGATGAACGTTCAAGGAAACATTAAATTTTTCACATTCTCCATTTGACAGAAAGCGAGGACGCCGCATCATACAAGCGGGAAAATCGCAGCGAGATGAGAGTGGGATGGGTGGAAGGGGGCGGGGCTTCCAGCGGGTCACTTACGCTGCATTGGACTAAAGATCGTAACTCAAAATTTCCGACCTCCGACTAGGTAAAACATCCTCTCAATTCCTGAGGAATTCCTTGTCGGGAACGCGGGGCGGTCTCCCAGACTCACGTCAAATCAAAATGGCCGCTCACAGCATCAGCGATGAACACAGCAGCACAAAATGTTTACTTTAGAGCAATCAACATACAGATATATTCGCTTGTTAAATCTATAACACTGACTCCGAGGAGGAAAATATACATCACGTGTTACGGTTAGCTAGCTAGCTTGTTGCTAACAAAAGACAAACACAAAAGGCGTCCATCCACGTTCGTAGCTCAAACGCACAGAGATCAAAAGCGACGTAATTCTGAGTCCCTACTTCGGAGGTAAGTCGACTGCAGCGTTAATATCGGAGTTCGAAACATCTACGCAACTGTCAATCATTCCGGATTCGCATCTCGATCTGTCGTTTTTTTCTGTGAGGAAAAAGACGACTGCGTATTTTTGAGCGAAATCTCGTAGCAGCGTAGTTTTAAACACGTTAAAAGGCTGGCAGGTCTGGGTTGGAGGAGAGGAGTCGAAGGTTTTATTCCAGGTGTGATACACTGTGACCGTGTGTGTGTGTGTGTGTGTGTGTGTGTGTGTGTGAGAGTGTGTGTGTGTGTGTGAGAGAGAGAGAGAGAGAGAGAGACGTTACTGGTGGGCGCACTGCACCCCCGGCCCGTGTGGACCGCCCTCCTCATCCGAGCTGTCGTTATACGCCTCACGCCGCTGACCTCCAGATGACCCCTGACTCATGTCGAACTCCTGCAGGTCGACCTCCTCCGTGTCCGCCGTGATGACGGCGTCCTCTTCACGCGACGGTAACAGATACTCCAGTTCCTGCAAGCGCGTGCGCGCACACACACACACACACACACACACACACAATGTACATAACTGCTCTACACCAGCCTTTATATAAGCGTAGCGCGTTTAATCGTTGAGTTACCGTTAGTTTCTCGGTACTGAGCCAGCCGTTATCCGGGAACCGAACGTCAAACTTGATGTAGAGATCTCCTTTCTCAAACGGGTTCCTGTACTGCGGCATTCCCTCTCCGCGCACCACCCTCACGGCACCTACAACACCAACAGCACGTCATCAACAACGTCATCAACAACGTCATCAACAACGTCATCAACAACGTCATCACTTCACAACACGTCACACTCGCAAGTGACATGCACAATGCGACTGTACTCGTTGTGGGGGGCGTGGCCTGTCCAATTTTTTTTTTTTAAGTTCTGATGAGAAAGTAGTTATATATATAGCTAACTATTTAACGCAAATTAACGCACTACTCAGTGTGAAAATCGGTTGTGTGAAGCGAGATAACTGTAGTAGCTACGACCGCTCACCACAGGCATCAGCGATCTCTGCTACTAGAAAAGGTACACGCCCACCTACACACCTGGCTCCATTCACATCACATACAAGACACGCCCACACACCTACACATCTGGCTTGATTCATGTAAGATACAGGACACGCCCACCTACACACCTGGCTCCATTCACGCCACATACAAGACACGCCCACACACACACCTGGCTTGATTCATGTAAGATACAGGACACGCCCACCTACACATCTGGCTTGAACCATGTCACGTACAGATAGGACACGCCCACCTACACACATGGCCCCATTCACGCCACAGGACAGACACACCCATACACCTACACATCTGGCTTAATTCATGTAAGATACAGGACACGCCCACCTACACATCTGGCTTGATCCATGTCACATACAAGACACGCCCACCTACACACTTGGCTTGATTCATGTCACATACAGATAGGACACGCCCACACACACACACCTACACACACCTGGCTCGATGACCTTTCCAGCAGGGTATTTGATGAGGAGGTGTCGCCCGTCGAGGTGTGTGAGTGTGAGCTGGAAGCCGCACAGCGCCTCCACCAGGCCGATCGTCTGGCTCATGTGCAGGTCATTACCGTCTCTGCGGAACTCCTACACACACACACACACAGTGGGTGTTATGTTAACATCTGTTATTTAAACTAGCTATACTGCTGCTATTCAAATTGTGTGCGTGCGCGCGCGCGCGTGTGTGTGTGTGTGTGTGTGTGTGTGTGTGTGTGTGTGTGTGTGTTACCTCGTGCTCCTTCTCCTGCAGCACCAGTATGATATCTCCAGGCTCAGTGTTGGGAGACTGATCCGCTTCTCCGGTGAACGTGATCTTCTGCCCGTGTCTCATCCCCTTATCCACGTGCACCTCCAACGTCTTCACCTCCTTACACACCTTACGGCCCTCGCACTGTTTGCACCGGTCTCTCTCGCTGATCACCTCCCCTGTTCACGACATCATAAAACACACCGGATCCTGATTGGTCAGGAGGTGTTGATGAACTCTCTATAACAGCAGCTCTGACAGTAGTGCAGCTGCAGATCACAGGTTTACAGTGTATTAAATATAATCCTCTAGCAGCAGCACACACAGATCTGAGGGCAGGAGGAGTGATGATTCTCCTCACCTTCTCCGCTGCAGTCGTTACACACCGTCTGCATTTGTTGGACCATGCCAGGAGCCAGCTGTCTGATCATGATCCTCATCCCTCTGCCTCTGCACGCAGTACACTTCTGCACCGCGCCCGTCTTCCCGCCCTGACTGAAAACACACACACACACACACACACACACACACACACACAGTTTACTCCCTCGTTCTGACACGGAGAATCACAAATCGCTTACATCAGGGCTGCTCACACTTCTAGGACAGAAGATCTGTCATTTTTTCATATCATTATTATTATTATTATTATTATTGTTGTTGTTGTAAGATCCATCATGTAAAATATGTATAATCATGTAAAACTAAATTTGGAGTTTGAGAAACTATTCTGGAAGCTCTGTTTTTATTCAAATAATGTTACACAATCAATATTCATCCAAAGAAGTAAGTAAAAGTAATATACAGCACCGGGGGTGTGGTCGAGCGTCAGCGGTGGATGGAAAGGAGGCGGGGCGAACCGGCAGGTAACACGTGATGATTCTCACCTGTGTCTTATTACCGCCTGTGTACTGATTTGTGTCTGTTTGTGCGTTCAGTAACCAGAGAGAGAGAGAGAGAGAGAGAGAGACAGACAGACACAGAGAGAGAGAGAGAGAGACAGAGACAAAAAGAGAGAGAGAGACAGACACAGAGAGAGAGAGAGAGAGAGAGATAGAGAGATATAACAGACAGAGCTTGCGAGACACGCACGAACACACGCTGTGAAGCGTGAACTTTAGCGTGATGGAGTGAAAGCTGCGAGTCCGAGACGAACCCGTTTCTGTCGAGTGCTTTTGGTTTTGTTGAGTTTTAGAAAGCGCAGGCTGAATAAACGCCCGGAGCTCGGCTAAAATTCCGCCTGTCTCCCGAGTCTTGCTCCGCCCTCTCACACCCGACGCATTAATAAGATCGACCAGACGCTTTTCTTGCGATCGTCGTAACGATTATTATTAATTAATGTTTCTCTCTCACCCATTGCAGGCGCTACACAGGACGTTCTTGCTCAGCTGGAGTTTGGTGGTTTTGCCGTTGTAAAGATCTTCTAAAGACACCCTGGAACACAGAAAGAGAGAGAGAGAGAGAGAGAGATTAGTAATCACTGTTTAGTAAAGGTAAACTCCCATCCACTGTGTGTGTGTGTGTGTGTGTGTGTGTGTGTGTGTGTGTGTGTGTGTGAGTGACTCACTTGAGCGGATGCACCATGTCCTCTCCCCTCCGCCGTCCCCCGTTTCGGTTCCTGCTGCTCTGACCTCCCATGAACCCAAACAGACCTCCGCCGAAGATGTGGGAGAAAATGTCCTCCATCCCGGCTCCTCCTCCTCCTCCCTCACGCAGACCCTGCTCTCCATACCGGTCGTACAGCTCCTTCTTCTCAGGGTTAGTCAACACCTCGTACGCAAAGCTGATCTCCTTAAACTAACACACACACACACACACACACACACACACACACACACACACACGTCATTATCTTCAGACTTCACCGTCCCTCTCAGTGAAGCTCTGCGTGATGACACCACGTCTCTTACCTTGTCTCCTGCGTTGGGATTCTTATCAGGATGATATTCTTTCGCCAGTTTGCGATACGCCTGTAATAAACAGTTATAACACGTATTAATAATATTAAAATTCGAGTCAGATTTAAAATCATCCTCATCCTACACTGTTTTCTTTTTAATTCAGGACGGAGACTGTATCAGCATTACCGTAACATGTTACTCGGAACTCTGAAAAATTCAACCGACCTCAGACTCGGAAAACTCGGAATTCCGAGTCGGAAACTCCTCCCCGAGTTATTTTACCGTAAACACACCTGACGTCGCGACAATAAACGGTAAACAGATTTCCCTTCACGTCCTCTTTCCACTTGATAAAACTTCATCTCTAGCGTTTGTTTTGCATTTTAAGAGCGTTTTAAGTTTCGTAACGTAACTCTGTTGTTTTCATCGTACGAACACGACTTCGCTCTGGGCGTCTACGTTCTTCCCGAGCCGATGCACTGGAACGTGTTTAGAACAGACACAACTTTTATCCGACTACGATAGATTAGACTGCCTTGGGGCAGAGCTACATGTGAACTCAGGTTGTGATGTCACAAAATAAACTCCACTGATATGCAAATTATTAGGCTAGTTTCCTAGCAGCTAGCTATGTTAGCTAACGCTGGTGATAGGAGACTGTGAGATGGGGGCGTTTCCAAATTTGCATAGTCATGCATATTCATAGCTATGAAAATGAAAGTAAAGGTGTAGATGTTCCTCAGCCTTTTTTTTTTTTTTTAATTTAATTTTATTTATTGATATATACAAATTATTTTAATGGTTTACAAGATCTTAGGACTTAAACAGAAATATCTAAAATATTATTTTAATCACATTTCGATTAAATCAGTGAGAGGTGTGGATTTACAGTATATAATAAAATCAAAATAAAATCACAATTTCACTCCTCATCAGGATTATTAGTACTTTAGCTGTATAATTCTATATAAAAAGCACTTTATTCGGTATAATTCAGACAGTAAAGTAGTAAACTGAGCTGTTATTTGAGGTGGAGGCTAGTCAGGGATGCTAGCGCAGCAAACAGCATCTTTTGTCAGGATTCAGAGCCACAACATTCTCTCTTTATCTCTCACAGAAGATCAAAAATAAGATTACTACAAACATAAGATAATTATTAGGATTGTGTTATTGGATGATGAAGGCCCGGGTGGGATTTAGAGGCGCACACGGGAGAATAACACACGCTGGTTTATGCTAACGCCACCGCAGAGAGCTAGCGCGGCTCCCCGGCCCAGACCGCCTCTCTCCCGCAGAAAGCTCTAGAAACACACGCTACCTTTTTCAGCTCGTTCTCGGTAGCCGAAGGAGAAACTCCGAGGATGTCATAGAGTTTGGTGTCCGCTACATTCGCCATGTCTCCGAACCACACCGAGGAGACGACCACCTAACCGAACCGAGCCGAGCCGAACCCAACCGGACCGGGAGGAAGGATAAGGAGCGGAGGAAAAGAAAAGCCGGCTGCGCTGTTTTTATTTTTAACCCATCCGCATTCCGACAAACCCCGCCCCCTTCACTCTGATTGGTTAGTCGCGCCGATTCACAAACCTGTGTGCTGATTGGACAGTACGTAACCATAGCAACCGCGAAAACAACGGAAGTTGAGCAGAGCCTCATAATATTAATATTAATACTAATACTACTACTAATAATAATAATTTTATGAACTTTATAGTATCTTAATTTTCTTATTTTATAATTAATTTATGATTGTTGTTATTTTCTTAATGTGCTTTATAGGGAATACTTTGGTTAGATTTTTCAATCCATTATATATAGAGAATTTTAAGTTATTATTATTATTATTATTATTATTATAGCACCTTTTATTTTAACTCCAGAAAAAGCTCTGAACATATAAAAGGTTAATATAAATAAATTCTAAAGACTATAATTTATTCTTAAGACTATAACTATTAACTACTATGCAAATGATGAGAAATTATGGTGTTTTTTTTTTTTTTTAAATAAAAGCATTAAAAATAGGTATTAAACTATTAACTGGTCAGAAGGTTTATATTAATGCTCTCGTACTCATTATTCTGCAGTTGCTTTAATGCAGCTAATTTACTGTACTCTAACAATAACTGGGTTAAAAACGTGTTGTTTATTTCCAGAGAATCATGTGTAAGTGTTGAGAAGTTGTTGTTGAATATTTCTGTTACATTTATTTGTAAGTTTTCAGCAATAAGGCAACATTAACTGAAAATGGGTAAAAGAAATGATTAATAATCAGCAAGCTGCTGTGGTTTAAGCGGAATAAAACACTCAGAGAAAATCACCAGCTCTACATCATCATCACATCGTTGATTATTTTCCTACAGCTGCAGCCCCTCTCTGGAGTGTTTTATTCTTTACTAAATAAAAAAAATGCACATTTTATTATGGATTATTTATTTATTATTATTTTTGTATATAATCTTTGAGTACCTCTTAACTCCAGTCTCTCTTTGCAAGCCAGCTGTAAGTCTTCACTCTCAATCAGAGTTTAATATTTAAAGTAAAATCATTTTATGGCTCTGGTTAAAGATTTATTTAGACCTTATTTAGATTTGTTTCCTCCTCTAGATGTCCTACTTTGACCTATTTATGGCCTCAGCAGAAACAGCAGACCTGGCAACCCAGATCTCGTCGACTGCAAGTCCTCCAGTTTAGCATCGATTTAAATCACACCGTGCACACAGGCCTAATTTTAGAAGAGGAAGAAGAAGTGATGTATATTTTTGTTTTATATGAAGCACTCTCTGCATGTCCCTGTGCAGTGGTGGAGCTGGTTGGAGGTTGTGGTTGTGACATGCGCAGTGCGTCGGGCGGATGGATGGAGGCGCGGCGCAGAGTTAAAGGAGTGTCCTTGAATAATCCTGCTCCAATGGCCTGCTGTGGAGTTCCTGGTTCTTTCAGGCTTCTCACATTGTTTTCATTTATTTCTCCTAATCCTCTCCTGATTATGGATTACGGTGTGATTTGAAATCAGTGAGTGTAGATTAATATTAGCTTCATTCCAGCACCAGGTTTCATTTCCAAGAACCCAAACTAAAAGTGCATTATTAACCCCACTTCATTTAACACACCACATTTCAGTGGGATCTCCACCAACACATGCACTTCATTTCCAGCCAAATCCGTGCGTGCTTCTGATTAAAAGAAACACAGCACTAATAAAACGTTGGGCAATTTAAAGCCCGAGCGCGCCGCTGCTGTTTGCGCGCTCCCGTTACCGCGTCCGCCATTTTAACTCAAATAAACATGTCAAAAGAGCTTATTTTGCTCTCCTAACCCAGGACTTCAGATCTGGAATTATCTCTGTGTGTGTGTGTGTGTGTGTGAGTGTGTGTATGTGTGTGTGAGTGTGTGTGTGTGGAGGACAGGTGAGGAGACAGGGTGGGGGAATTTCATTGCATTGTGTTGCAGCAGGACGCAAACAGCGCGCGCCGCCGATATTATTATTATTAATATTATTATTATTATTACTCTTATTATTGCTGTTATTATTATAGGTGTGATTATTAAACGTGAGACCATCCGAGCTGCTGAATCGGACAGCTTTACACGGACTGCTGAGGCATTAAAGGTGAGTGCAGAGAAACATGAAGTTCGATTTAAACTGGAAGCTGTTTATTATCTAAAGCGCACTGAGGAGACACAAGCTGCCGGTTTGGGGTAATAACAACCAGGCGACATGACGCACTCCAGCCAAACGCCTTTATATAGGTAATACACACACACACACACACACACATACATGCGTGTGGGCCAAACAGCACAATTAATTCGTAATACTGATTGCAGTGTGATTGTTGTGTTCAGACTGAACTCCGAATTTAGCCGATTTTAATACTGAAGATTTGTCATTGATGGAGAATAAAATGTTTCTGGTTGATGAATAATAATTTGTAGATGCTCTAATAATCTCTCTCTCTCTCTCTCTCTCTCTCTCTCTCTCTCTCGCTGTGTGTGTGTGTGTGTGTGTGTGTGTGAAGCCACATTATTTGTATAGCGTTTTTAACAATAGACATTGTCACAAAGCAGCTTTACATAAATCTGTATCTGTATCTAAATCCATAACGGACCATGCGGAGGTGACTGTGGCAAGGGAAAACTCCCTGAGAGGACATGAGGGAGAACCTTTGAGAGGAACCAGAGTCATAAGGGAAGCGGTACTCTTCTGGGTGATAGCGGATAGTGCGATTATTAATGATTATAAATCAGTATAGAGGTGTAAAAGAGTAAATACAAACAGTAGTGAGTGAGTGCAAAGGCCTGGACATCGCGTCGACTCTTATTTCTTGCTCTTTCTGATCATTTCTGCATTGTTGTTGTTATAGTGTCAACTCCAGCAACTGACACCAGATCTATTTCTGTAAAAGATATATATAATTAATCAATGATTAATGAGAGAATCATTATCAAGGCTAGGGCTACGATACCACATATAACATCAAATACTCCTGATGTTCTTCTCAGTAAAGTCAAGTGCTTGGTGGAGAAAAACGAAACTTCAGTTACACCGTGATGTCTATAAGGAGACGCTGCACAGATAGAAATAAATACGGCTAGACAGTCTGACGTCTCGGACATCGTTAGCGGATTCTCTTGAATACAGACTGAACCAGCGAGCAGTACCTAGAGTTAGAACCAAACACACTGGAACCAGCTGCTAGAAGATCTCAGACATTCCCCTCATTTGGTGATCTTTAATTCCAGACTTCTCTTTTCCTGTGTTTTTGACACTTCAGCAGTTTCTGCCTACATGTTGTACTTTTTAAAAATTATTTACATGTCTTAGTTTATGTCCTGTTTATAGGAAGTTTTTATATTTTACTTTTAGTTATATTTTACACACTGAGTGCAAAGCGCTATCCGCCCTCTTCTGCATACACGAGCTCACAGAAGCCCACGATTGGCTAGTGTTGCTGTGATTGACAGCAGAGAGAGATTTTACTCTCTTTGCCGTGGATGGTTGTGGCATTGTCAGGATTTGAACTCACGACTTAGGTACAAATCTGCAGTGAGGTTTTCCGCTGAGGTAAGGGTGAGAATTGGGCAGGAAGTGTTTATGGGAAGTGCAGATCTTTAGGGTGTCTGTGTGGAATCATCCATAACATCCAAAAGTGAGCTTGTTCATTTAATGAGCTGAATCTTTATCCAGGTTTCTGTAAAGCTGCTTTCTGTATGTTACTCGAGTCAATGGCAACGTTTACACGCACCTCAGATTCCGTTTAAGATCTATATTCAGGTTTGAACCAATATTCCGAATACGATGTTTACATGGATACAGGCATCTGAATATTCCTGTATACAGGGTTTGGTTGTTGTAAGTTTGCCTGAGTTGCCATTCCTAAATACCTAGCCTACAGCTAAGCATCTGTTAGCACCCACAATTCCTTGCAGAATGAGCCACGCATATATCTCCTTTCAGTGGATTTTCTGAATAAGGTGTTAACATGCAACAAATTTCCTATTAATACAGGCATTTTCCAGGGCTGGGAATAAGAATATTGTCTTAATCTGAATCGGATTGCAATCGGATTGTGGTGTTTATATACATGACTCAGTACTGATTAGAATATCACCAAATTCCGATTAATATCAGAATACTGATGTGCATGTAGACGTAGCCGTTAAGTAGGAGCTTTGGAAATCATTCTGAAGCACCCCGGGTTTTTGTTATGATGGAGGAAAGGATGGTTTGAATGATTTGACGCGATTAGGCTCATATTTACAATCTGTCCTCTGGTTGCGTGGACATGTTTACAGCAGTGGGAACATAAATGAGATACAAAAATAGATGAGGAAACATTTATAAAGCACTTGAATGAATAATTACAACTGAGCAGGTGGGAACAATTTGAGGAGCAAGTGAATGCAGCATTATTCACCTACACATACACACCTCTGAACACACACACACACACACACACAGTTTAAAGCAGATTCAGGTTCAGACATGCACACTCTTCATGTGTTTATATGAGCTAGAAGGCCCGTGTGTTCATTTTTCCTCCCAGTTCCCGCCTCTCTTCCTCGTCCCGATGCTTCTGATTCTCATTTCCTTGCTGATTTGTTAATCTAATCCGTTTGCTTCGTGTCTGTATTTTCTCACCGCTGCCCTTTTGCTCTGGCTTCACCCATTTTATCCTGAAGTACAGATTTAAAAAGCCTGTGTTTGGTTAAAACTTGTTGTTCATTAGGACTTTTGAGTGCCGAGTGACTCATGTACGAAATGAAATGCTTTTAGGTGACGTACTTTTGCAACATGATTCAACTTGAATCAATAAATGAGTCAAATCAGAAGAACGGAAGAGCTTTTTTCAGGATTCTGGGAGTTAAGAGTCTGTGTGTGTAAGCCAGTGAGGAAAACTGTGATGTGTATATGACGGTTTTAACTGAGAACATCAGCATGCTGATGATTAAACACTCCATTCTTTTCATTTTTATTATCCTGAACTCCTGCGTGCTCCATAGTTTTACATCTATTTTTGGTTTATTAATCAGATCTATAAATCTATATGCAGGACATGTATGTAGTGTATATGTAGGGTTATAAATGTTAATGACTCACTCCTACATGTGTGCACTGCACAGGATAATGTATATAATGTATACTGTATATGCAGGAAATGGATGCTGTAATAAGATCTGCTTAGCTGATGGAGCAGCCGACGTAATTTCCTTCACAAACGCTGTTTTAATCCATTCAGAGCCTGAAATAGCACAGCAGCCGAGTCAGCACATATTTTTACTCAGCCTGCGAGTGTTTAAAGCAGCAGTGTGCAACTTTTATCACCTGTGATTTGAATTTCAGTTTTTTTCCCTCCAACTGACCCCTTTGTTAAAACTACGCATGTTTTCTTTTTTTAAGTTACTTTTTAAGAAATAGTGACTTGGCTCTGTTTCAGGCAGGGGGAGGGGCTTATTTTTTCAGGGCCAGAAAAATTCAAACACGTTTGAGGGCACATTTGTTTTTAAATATGTGAGTTCAAATGATAAGATAGTAAAATAAGTAAATAATTTGTGGTAAATAAATAAAATGTAACTAATAGCAGTGACAGAAAAAAGATAATAACAACAATATAAAAACATATAATGTGTTTAAAAAAAAAAAGAATAAATGTGTTTAATTAAAATAATGTACAAGTATCATGTTATTAAAAGTAAGGCAAATAATTAAATAAAATAAAAAAAATTAATTATTATTTAAGTGAAGTGTTTGTCACTGGCTTTGTACTTTCACCAGAATCTTTCTAATGCTCTTTATAAATTAGTTCTGTTTGTTGAGAGTCCAGCAAGACTCATAATTTTATCAGCTTTTCTTCTGTTTCTTTTATAAAAAAGCAAACATATTTCAGAATCTCCATTTTCTCTCTCTCTCTCTGTCTGTCTCTCTCTCTCTCTCTCTCTCTCTCTCTCTCTCTCTCTCTCTCACACTGTCTCACTGTCTCTCTCCCTCCCTCCTTCTCTGTGTTTCTCTCACTCTGTCTGTCTGTCTGTCTGTCTCTCTTTCTCTCTCCCTCTCTCTCTGTCTCTCTCTCTCTCTCTCTCTTTCTCTCTCTTTGTCTCTGTCTGTCTGTCCCTCTCTCTCCCTCTCTCTCCCTCTCTCTCCGTCTCTCTCTCTCTCTTTGTCTCTGTCTGTCTGTCTGTCTCTCTCTCTCTCTCTCTCTGTCCCTCTCTCTCTCTCTCTCTTTGTCTCTGTCTGTCTGTCTGTCTCTCTCTCTCTCTCTTTCTCTCTCTCTCTCTCTCTCTCTCTTTCTCTCTCTTTGTCTCTGTCTGTCTCTCTGTCCCTCTCTCTCTCTCTCTCTCTCTCTCTCTCTCTCTCTCTCTCTCTCTGCAGGTGTGTGCTGTGATGTAACGTGATAAACTTTATAAAGCCGGTCAGGTCGTCTGACTCCACGGTGTTGGACACTGATGAGTGTGTGTTGGACTCTGTGCTTTATCTAAAGAAAAACACACACACACACACACACACACACTGACTGAAGGTAACTGTATTTCTTTACCTTAATCATGTTTCGATTTTTTTCACTACGAAAAGCACAATGAGCAATTCTGACATGTCTGTCAATTTGTTAGTGGCTTTCACAAATGTGTGTTAGTTTATCATTTTTCAGCGTATAAACCTTACAGACTCTCTGTGTGTTCTGTTCACACGGTTTATAAATTACTGTGGATTAAACCATCCGACAAATAACTCATTGTAAATCTTAAACAAGTTTGATTGGCAAAACGGGGCTGCAATTAATTTTATTTTAATCCTGATCATGTTTCTGGCACTGCTGAATTCTGGATTGTGATTGGCCAGAAGGTGTTGATTAGTTTTCTATAACAGCAGCTCTGACAGAAGTGCAGCTGCACATCACAGGTTTATAATTAATGCGCTTGTTCTAATACAGCATGGTTTCTATAGCAACAGCTCGTTCACAAGGACATGTACAGAAGACGCTTCACATAAATGAATAAAAAATGTGTGTAATCGTTGATCTGTTGAAATTTTCTGTAAGGTGAAATATGTTTATTTAACATTCATGTACTTCAGTAAATGATATGTTGATGTTTATTTAAAATGTAGGGAAGGAGTCTCCAGTGTCAGCGCTTTGTAACAGTCAGAGGTAAAGCTGTAACTTTAAGTTTTGCGACGTCTTCAGGACAGAGGAGTTTACGCTTCTTTGCGGTTTCTCAGTAACATGCGGAACAAGCTGCGTTTATTTTTCTTATTAACTTTAAGAGAGAGAATAAAGAGAGGCTGGTGAGGGAACGAGTGTTTATAGCTGCTATAACGTAAATGTCATTCTTTAATTTTAAAAAATTGTAATTGTTAGTAAATTGCTGTGTTTAAAGAGGAATAAAACACTTGGGGGCATGCTGTTATAGGAAAACAATCAACTTCAGCGTGATAACTGTTACTCCGTTTCATCACACCACCGCTGTGTGTTTTATTCCGTAAGTAATCAGCCATGAGTTTGGAAGCTAATTTAAAGCTAAAGTTAATGATATCGTTTTTAACTTTATATTGGATTGTTCAGTGCTGTGGCTTATTTGTTTATTTGTTTGTTTATAGTCTAATTTTGTTCCTGCTGATCATTTGAAAGATTTACACCCAATTATTGTGACTAAAAGATTTATACATGTGTCCAATTAAAAAGATAAAATGAGAACACGCAATAAAATAATTTTGTTTCTGATAATGCTGAGCAGTTTAGTGATTTATGTAGAGTTTAGGAAACACTAATATTTCTTAATTCAACTTAAATTAAAAAAAGTCTTTAGTACTCAGTAGTCAAGGTACATTTTTCCATGATAATGCATATATAATAACTTTTTTTTTTTATTGTCTAAATAATTGTGATGAACTTGAGTAAGATAATGAAGATGGTATTCCCTGAGAGCTCAGATTCTTTATCACTGCTCTTCTCTCCGTTCTCTCCGTGTTCAGTCCCGGTGCGAGGCCGCAGTCATGTTCTGGAAGTTTGACCTCCACACGGCGTCTCAGGTGGAGAAGCTGCTGGAGAAGGAAGACGTGACGCTGAAGGAGCTGCTGGATGAAGACGACGTGCTGCAGGAGTGTAAGGCTCAGAACCAGCGCCTCCTCCTCTTCCTCACTCAGGACAGCAGCTTACAGGAGCTCATCAGCCTCATCACACACGAGCCCCCTAGTGACCGCGAGGAGAAACTGCGCTACAAGTAAGGAGACGTCTTAAGATTTCTTTATTAGAAAGTAAGAAAAGAGTTCACTGGGCTCGTTACACACAGACATTCCAACCAATCAGAAGCCACACCTGATTCAGCATGTTAATTAATCTAGTTCTTTAATTAAATATCTTTACCAGGGTCTCAAAAAACACACAAAAAGACCCCGAAAAGTTTGTTAAAGTGAGAGGCATTTTTCTTTTTCTCTGCCTTTGTGTGAGAAACAAGTTCACCGTGGTGCGCACGCATTTCTTTTCCTCCGCTCTCTGTTCCTCAGGTACGCCAACACGGCGTGTGAGCTGCTCACGTGTGACGTTTCGGTCATTAACGATAAAGTGGGCGGAGACGACTCTCTCCTGAACACGCTTTACAGCTTCCTGGAGCAAGATCCGCCTCTTAACCCGCTCCTCGCCTCCTTCTTCAGCAAAACCTTCGGCAATCTGATCAGCCGGAAAACTGAGCAGGTGCACGTGGGAATCCTTTTATCGTAGGAATTAGCACAGATACTGCTAAAAGAATTGTGATTATAATGTGTTAATCAGGCATAGAGATGTAGATATGGTCCTAAGCCCCGCCCATTTTTTGATTATTGTTGTCATTAGTGATGGGAATTCAAAAGATCATTTGACTCAGCTCATCAATAAGAGTCGACTCTTAAATGATTCAGAGTGATTTTGTTTTGAATTGAACAAACCAGCATTTTCTTTCCAGTTTATTTGTTTTAGTTGCCGTCGCTGCTCTGAGATATTAACGCCATTAACACCATTAACGCCATCTTGTCTCACAGACGATCAGTTTCCTGAGGAAGAAGGAGGGATTTATAGCGTTGGTGTTGAAGCACATGGACGCGTCGGCCATGATGGACCTCCTGCTGCGTCTTATCAGCTGCGTGGAACCGGTTCAGCTCCGACACGACGTCCTCACCGTGAGTCACGCTGTGCTACTGCTCTGTATACGGGGAAAAAAAACGTATATATTACACATATTAGGATATATGAATATAATCTGTGTTTTGTTAAATTGTACATTAATCATGCTGTGTGTGTGTTTTCAGTGGCTGGATGAAGAGAAGTTAATCCAGAGACTGACTGAGTTAATTCAACCTCACACTGATAACGAGGTCAGGCTCATTCCTTATAAATAATTAAAATTTTACTTCACTGATATTTATCTGCATTTCAATATTAATGATCAGCAGTGACGCTGTGTTTCATATCGCAAGGCAAGGAGGCAAAATGATTATTTTATTAAAAACATTAGTGTTTCAGATTTAATTTATTTACCCAGAGTTATATTTTCATGTTGCTGATATTAAATGCCACATAAACATTCACCATCTTCTCCATCTTCTCCATCTTCTCCATCTTGCCTCCAAATTACAGCGAGGCTGAATCCAGAATAACTTCCTGTTTACTATAGATGCTCACTACAGGGTATAA